>NW_007022561.1:53977-116813 GCF_000164805.1 Carlito syrichta
CAGCCACTGCAGCCTCGACCTGCTGGGCTCCAGAGATCCTTCCGCCTCAGCCTTCCAAGTGGCTGGAACTACAGGCATGCGCTACCATGCCCAGCTAATTTTTTTTGTTGTTGTAGAGATGAGGTCTCGCCAAGTTGCCCAGGTGTGTCTCGAACCCACAGGATCAGGCATTTGACTCACCTTGGCCTCCCAAAGTGCAGGATTACAGACTGAGCCACTGAGCCCAGCCAGTAGCCAGTATTCATTATCAAATACTTGTATTTGGAGACTCCTGGTCAGAACAACTGTGACTGTGATATAGGGATGAAGAGCAGCCAATGGGACACCCTCACACCTGCTAAGAACTTCAGGAGTCACATTTCCATGAATGACACCTCTCAGGGATCTCATTCAATAATGAGAAAATCTCTCCCCACATACTTTTTCAATGAAACAGCATTAGTCCATGAGAAAGTCCCTTTAAGGTATACTTAACCTGCTCTAATTACATAAGTCAGAGGCCCAAAACCTTAAGAGTTGTGTGTACATGTGAGTATGAGAGTGGGCATGTGTATATGTGAGATCATAGGGCAGACCATTTCAGTTAGAAGATACTATACTAGAAACACTTCAGCATGGATTGGAGAAGTGATCTGTACGTACCATAAACTGGGCCTTCCCTGGCTTTACTGTTAACGTCGATGACCCAAGCTATGGGCCACATCTCTCTAGTCTTGAGATTGGGAGATGGTCACTGTTGTTTACAGATGCTCCCCTTACCCTTACAGATTTGATTCAATGGCCTCTTAACTTTCCCAGATGTGATGTATATGAAAACCTTGTTTTTATTATTCTGCCTCTACTCACATGTCTTTGTTCTTTGACTCAACTGTGGAGGAAAATTGACATGTACAAAGGCTTATTTGCTTTGAGCCACCCTTTATGCAAAATATTCTGTGTCACAGGGTCTAGGATGTGGAAGTAGCTAGCTACCTTTATGATATCACATGTTGAGCCCTCAAGTCTCTGTGAGAAATCAAAGTGTCAGAGATGATAATCTCTGAGTACACCAAAAATAATATCCCAACCAACTTAATAGACCACATCTTTTGGCTAAGAGGATCCCAGAGAAACCTGAAACACTAATTCTAGGCCATGACTGAAGAGAGGTTAGACATACCTCCTTGTGTCCCTTCCTTTCCTTTAGAGTTTGGGCTTAACTGACTGGCATTATCATTAAAGTAGAGTTCATAAAACTGAGAAAACTGACTTTTTTTGGCAATAAGATATTATACTCCAACCTGACTCTCTGAGGGTTTCCACCCATGAGACATCATCTATATAGCAAAGGCCTTGGCTTCCACAAGCTTCTTGTTTTATTTATTTACTTATTTATTATAAAGATGTGGGGTACAATTCAGGGTTAGGTATACAAACAGTGATTATCCAGGTACTCTTGTTGATGAGTTATGCCCCTCCTTCCCTAGCAGTTTTTCTCAACTGCCAATCCCACCAACACTCCCCTGATAGTTTTCCCATTACTGCCAAATGCTTTCTTATAATATTATAATTGTTCAAGGTCCACTTATGAATGAGAACATATAGTACTCTGTTCCTTGTTTCTGTGATAGATCACTGAGTATGATTGACTCCAAATCCAACCAAGTTGCTGCAAAGTCCATATATTTGTCCTTCTTTTTGGTTGCATAATATTCCATTGTGTATATGTACCACATTTTCTTTATCTAGTCCAGCTTCATTGGGCAACATGGTTGGTTCCATGTTTTTGCTATTGTGAATAGAGCTGCAACAAACATACATTTGCAGGTATCTTTTTTGTAGAATGATTTGAGTTTCTCCGGTATATTCCCAATAGGGGAATTGCTGGGTCATAGGGAATGTCAATTTCTAGTTCTTTCAGAAGTCACCACATTGGCTGCCAAAGAGGTTGTACTAATTTGCATTCCCACCAGCAGTGTAGAAGCATTCCTTTTTCTCCACATCCTCTCCAGCATCTGTTGCTGTTTGTTTTATTAATGATGGCCATTCATACTGGGGTTAGGTGATATCTCAATGGAATTTTGATTTGCATTTCTCTGATGATGAGTGAGGTTGGGCACTTTTTCATTTGTCTGTTGGCTGCCCGTATATCTTTTTCTGAGATGTCTATTCATGTCTTTTACCCAGTCTTTAAAGGGGCTGTTTGTTTTTTACCTTTTGGCATGTTTGAGTTCCATGTAGATCCTAGATGTTAGGTCTTTGTCAGATATATAGCTGGCAAATATTTTTTCCCATTCTGTGGGCTGTCTCCCTACTCTCTTGATGGTTTCTTTTGCTTTGCAAAAGCTCATTAGTTTGATGAGGTCCCATTTGTCTATCTTATTTCTTAAGGTATTGGCCTTTAGGTTTCTGAATAGGAATTGGTTGCCAGTTTCAATTTCATAAGGGTGTCTCCTGCATTTTCTAAGATTCTTATTGTTTGAGATTTTACTTTTAGGTCTTTGGTTCATTTAGAGTTCATTTTTCTGTGTGGTGTTAGGTAGGGTTCCTGTTTCAATCTTCTGCATGTGGTCAGCCAATTTTCCGAGCACCATTTACTGAATATGTTCTCCTCTCTCCAATGGTTGTTAATGGAGGCTTTGTCAATGATGAGTTGATTGAGAAATTGAGGCTTTGCTTCGGGAATCTCTATTCTTTTCCATTGGTCTATGTGCCTGTTCTTGTAACAATACCATGCTATTTTGATTACTGTAGCCTTACAGTAAAGTTTGAAGTCTAGAAGTGTGATACCTCCTGGTTTCTTTCTTTTTCTAAGGATTGTTTTGGCTATTTGTGATCATTTATGTTTCCATATGCATTTCTATATTGTCATTTCCAGGTCTGAGAAGAATGATGTTGGTAATTTAATGGGTATTGTGTCGAATCTGTAGATTGCCTTTGGTAGGATGGATATTTTAACAATGTTGATTCTGCCTATCCATGAGCATAATAAGCCTCTTATTTTAGTTTAAGCTTTCCTTTCTACTTACTTCTTAGGTCTTTAGACAAAATTTAACTCTTTCAACCAACCACCAATTAGAAAATCTTTGAATCCATGTATAACTTATGAATCCCTGCTTCAATATGTCCCCTTACTGGGTAAATCCAATGGATACTTTGCATGCATTGATTTATATCTTTGCCCATAACTTCTCTCCTTAAAATATATCAAACCAAATTTGACATGACTACCTCAGGCACACTTTCTCAGGATCTCTTGAGACTGTTGTAGCCTGGGCCATGGCAATTCATTTTACCTTAGAACAAACCTCTTTAAATATTTTACATAAAAGCAGAAGATATCAGCTGGCACCCGACCCACACCACCACCTGCAGCAACAGGTCAGGTACTGGCAGTGGGACTGTGAAGAAAGTGCAGAGCAATTCTGAAGTTGAGCCCCACCAGAGGAAAAAACACAGACTACCACCATTTTCTCTGTGTCCTAGAACTGGGCAGAGACCTACTTTACCTTTCCCAATTCTGAGCTGTCTGCATCCTGAAAAGTCTGCATCCTGAGATCAAGAGGTGATCACACCTCTTCTAATTACTTTTCTCCAAGAGTTTCTTCTATAACATCAAATGTTGAGGTCTCTTTGTCAAAATTCTGAAAATGATTGTTCATTTTTACTTTTGATTTTACTTGTGTTGCTGGTTTTTATCCCCAAGGAGGATAGTCCAAGTGCACAATATCAGAGAGACAAGCATTCCACCCCTACACTGGACCAAAAACAGATGCATACAATGGAACAGAAGACTGAGTGGCAGACAATTTGGGACAATTTCAGGGAAAATTGCTGGTGTGTGCTGAATGCTGGCAGTGAGAGCTATGGAGAAAATGCAGGGAGGGAGCCTGAGGCAGACTCTCAAGGAAGCAGTGTGGAGAGCCCATCCTGAGCCTGGACAGGACTCCAGAGCCCTGCCACCTGGTTCTGAGATCCAGAGACTGGTAACTGCTAGGAAGGGAGCAATAACTCCAAGCAGAGAAACTGAGCAGATTCTCTAATGCCTGGGCAGAGAATTGCTCCAGAGTGACCTCTGTGAAACAATAGAACTGCATCTTGAGACCAGGTGCTGATCTCTGTAGTGCACTGGGGCTGCTTTTTGCGACCTTAGAGAACATTGTCCCCAGTGCACAAGCCCCGGTGGGTAATGGCAGATGCAGAACCCCAGATGATCCACCCTCTGAGCCAGTTGCTAAGTGATAGAAGCAGACAACAACACTGACCAGGGAGAAGGCTGGTGGCAGTGCTGGTTTGTTTGTTTATCTCATTTGGTTGCTTTGTTTGTTGGCTGGTTTTCTCTTACATTCCTTCTATTTCTCTTTCCTTGTTCTTTCTCTGTTTTGTGTGTGTGTGCGTGTGTGTGTGTGTGTGTGTGTGTGTGTGTGTGTGTGTGTGTGTTTCTGTCACTTTCTCATTTTCTTTCCCTTTTGCTTTCCGTTTTCCCCTTCCTCTCCTCTCACTTTTCCCTCTTATACCCTGTCTTGGATTCAGGGGCTATGCCAGCATACCCATTGTAAGATCATATTGTGCAAGTCCCAGCTGGCTCATTCACCAGACAGCAAACATTATGACCTGGCATTTGGAATCCTTGCAGCCCACCTCATCCCCTAGTAAATGCTCAAAATTGTAAAGAGACAGCACAATGCCCCACCCCCAGTCCTACTTCTTAATTGAACAAACATAGAGTCTCAGCTCAGAGAAGGACAAAGGGTAGAGCAAATATCAGAAGTGACTGCTTCTCCATTTTCCATTGAGCAGCAGAATTAAAGAGAAAGATAAAATATCTGCTACAAATGAAGAAAAACCAGTGAAGATCTGCTGGTAACCAGAGCCCCAGCAAAGAGTCAGTGCTAGAAAACATAGCTACTGGGACACAAACAGTACCTATCTTCCAGAACGACGGTACCCAGATGGTACTTATGGAGACCAGAAAATCATTGGATTGAATGAATAAAAATCAAGAAATGCAAGGGCTAAAACTAAGTGAAATTGCAACAGAGCTGGAAAAACTCAAGAAAGCATACTTAGAAATAGCAAATAAAGAACTCCATCCAAGAAATGAATGACCAACTGACAAGCATGGAAAACAGAATTGACAAAGCAGAATAAAGAATCTCATAGCAGGAAGGCCAAAATATGAAATTAACCCAATCTATCAGAAAACATAGGAAAAAACTTAAAAAGAAAGAAGAAATTCTCCAAGAGATGTGCAAGTTTTTCAAGAAACTAAACCTATGTCTGATTGGAATACCTGAAAGAGAAACAGAAAATACCCTGGAACAAACATTCCATGAGGTCATTCAAGAAAACATTCCTCATCTGGCCAGACTGACAACTATACAAGCACAAGAGATCCAGAGATCCCCTGCAAGACATTTTATGACAAGACCAACCCCTAGACACATAGGAATTCACCTACACAAAGAGGGTATAAAAGAAAAAAATCTTAAAGGCAGCAAGGGAAAAAGGTCAAACTACCCACCAGGGAAGAGACCAATCAAAATTGCTGCAAAATTATCTGCAGAAACTCTACAGACCAGAAAGAATTGGACCCCAATCTTTAATGTTCTGAAAGATAAACAATTTCAACCAAGAATTTTGTACCCAGCCAAGCTAACCTTCATCAATGAGAGAGATTTAGCATCCTTCCCACACATTCAATCCCTAAGAGAATTTACTTCATAGAGACCAGCTCAAGAGGAGACACTTAAAAAGGTGGTGTGCACAGAAGAAAAAAGAAACAAAAGAAAGACCATCTACTGCACAAGATCACAAACAAACACAGAAACAGCAGAACACACAGAATACCCATAAAAATAAAAATACACACACATATATGAATACAAAATCTTAAAACCAAGCAGCCTTATAAGAGCATTATGACAGGCACAAATTCCCACACTTTAATAATCAGCCTAAATGTGAATGGACTAAATGTACCATTGAAAAGACATAGAATGGAAAATAGTATTAAAAAACATGGCACAGTAATATGCTACCTCCAGGAAAATCATGTCACCACAAAGGATGACCACAAACTTAAAGTTAGAGGATGGGAAATTATTTCCCAGGCAAACAGATCACAAAACCACAAAGGATGCCCAGAAACTCAAAGTTAGACCATGAAAAATGAATTTCCAGGCAAACAGATCACAAAAGATGGCAGGAGTTGCATTCTTAATATCAGACCAAGTACCAAGTAACTTTTAAGCTATCAGAAATTTAAAAAGATAAGGAAGGACACTACATGATAATAAAAGGTTTGATCCATCAACAAGAAAAATCCATCCTAAACGTATATACACCCAACAGATAAAGCAGTTACTAAGTAAACCAAAAGAAGACATTGATTCTAACACTATCATAGCTGAAACTTAAATATCCCACTAACAACCCTAGATAGTTCATTGAGGCAAAAAAAATCAGCAAAGTTCCAGGACCTCAACTTGATGCTTGACCAAATTGACTTAATGCTTGAATTTTTTTTTCAGAGAGATATACAAATGGCCAACAGGTATATGAAAAGGTGCTCAACATCACTAACCACGAAGGGAATACAAAACAAAAAGAAAAAGAAAAAAAGAAATATAACCTCACATCCATTATGATGTCTATTATCAAAATAAATACAACAATGCTGGCAAAAATATTAAGGTGTGAATATAAGCTGGTGTAGCCATTATGGAAAACAGTTTGGAAGTCCCCCCCCAAAAAATTAAAAATATTTCTAACCTACAATCCAACAATCCCATTTTTGAGAATATAACTGAAGTAAATGTAGCCTGTGTCTTGAGAAGATATCTTTAATACATCCCCATGTGCATTGCATTATTATTTGCAATAACCAATATGTGAAAACCACATAAATGTCTAGCTATGGATGAATGGATAAGAAAATATGGTTTATATAATCAATGAAATATTATTCAGATTTAAAAAGAAAATTTTGCCATTTTCAGCAACATGGATGGGCCTAAGGAGTATTATGGTAAGTGAAATAACACAGACACAGAAAATCAAACACTGCATGCTATCGCTTACATGTGGAATCTAAAAAAGTCAAACTTACAGATAACAGTGTAATGAAAACATCGTTTCCAGGGATTGGGGAGTGAGCAAAATGGAGAGATGTTTGTCAAAGAGTACACACTTTTAGTTATAAGATAAATATGCTAGTGTTTATATTCATACAGATTTTTTAAAGAGAATAACAGATGAATATATTCTGAGGGTCTAATGTATAGTCTGATGACTATAATCAATAATACTGTATTGCTTACTTGAACTTTTGCAACAGAGCAAATTGTATGTGTCCTCACTCTCCATACACACACACACACACACACACACACACACACACACACACACACACACACACACACACACACACACTCATATATTAAATTTGGGTGGTAATAGATGAGATAATTTGATTGCAATCGTTAAACAATGTACACAATTATCACCACATTGTACACTTTAAACATATATAATTCTTATTTGTCAATTATATTTCAATAAAACTGTAAAAATTTGATTTTTTGAAGACATCAACAAAATTTATAAAACCTTGTCTATTTCTGAAAACAATAGAAATGAAGGAAGACACCAGATTATCAAAATCATAAATAAAATAGGAGAGAACTAAGGAAATATTATAAAAAGTTTATATAACATAAATAAATCTGTAGAAAAACACGAATTACCAAACTGACTGAAGAGGAAATGAAAGATATTAATACATGTATGAAAAGTAAACAAATTAAATAGGTAATTAAAAATCTCCCTACCAAGATAATGCTAGGTCAAGATGACTTCAGTAGTAAATTTTACCAAAAACATTGGAAAATAATTTTTCACAAACTTCTTCCAAAACAAAAGAAATACTTTCCAACTCATTTTAGAAGATTAAATTACCCTGATTCCAAACTCAAAGTAAGATAATAAAAGAAAATGAAATACTCCTATGAATACAGAAAAAAACTGCATAAAAGTATAAGCGTACCAAGTACAGATTGTATAATCAGTTAATTTGGACATTATCAAAACTATTTGTTTTTAATGAATAATATAGACAAGCAGCTACAGGGCTTTAATGTGACCCTATGGGACACATAAAATTCTTATCTGGTATATCTCATAAGAAATAATCTTGACACTTTGGCATAATTTGATACATAACAAAAAGGTAACTGCAAATATTCAAAAAAATCAGGACTAATGGTTCCCAAACCAGTTTATATACTACCAGAACAGACACTTCAACTTCTGATTATCAAGCAAACATATAAATGCCATCAAAACAAAATATACAAATAAGCAAACACACAGCCAGAACTAACAGAAACCAGAGTTCATTTCATGACACTATGCAATAATATTCCCAGAGAATTTAAGAAAAATAAAATAAAGTTGACAGATAAGAACCCCATCCCTCTTAGGGAACACACAATCATAATCAGATTTTGTAATATATGCGTGTTGGTAGATTCTCTGCATCTTTTCAAAATAGATTTGGTCTTAAGGGCTAAAACTGCTTATAAAAAAGCTTCATGCAATGCAGGCCAAGCACATTTTATATGTGGAATAAACTAAAATGCTAACAGAGTTTAAAGATGGTAGAATTTTTAATACCTGTGATTTATGTGCTTATATTGTTTTTTGTCAGGACTATTGATTTTCCCAGGTTCACTATGTTCTCAAGTTTCTTAACAAAATGTCTGCTTTGTTAAAATTACCATTCTAGATAATTTAGATACTGTGGGTATATCTCGTCAAAACATATTTCCAAAACTAAAAACAGCACTGTATCCCAAATTTAATGACACCACTTTTTAGCCCAGTCTGAAGTAAATTTTAAACATTGTTATATTTTTACTATTCATTTATGTATGTGCTTATTTTTGAGTCAGTGCCTCACTTTGTTGCCCAGGCTGAAGTGTTGTGGCAGCATCACAGATCATCACAACTTCCAACTCCTAGGCTCAAGTGATCCTCTTTTGCCAGTCACCCAAGTAGCTGAGACTAAAGAACCTCATGTCCACAGTTGGCTGATAATTTATTTGTTGTGGAAATGAGGTTTCACTATATTGACTATGCTGGTCTCAAACTCCTGGGTTCAAGCAATCCTCCCATCTCTGCTTCACAAAATGCTAGGATTATAAGCAACAGCCACCATGCCCAGACATATTTATATTTACATGTACGTTTTAATTTACTACAGTGTTATATTCCTCACTGATCATTTAAGGCCTTGTTCTTCCTGACTTTCTGTGTGAGTGAGCTCTGCAAACCTTGCTCGATGTACATCCCAATAACATATTTAAAGGAAGTGATTCTGTGCTTCCTTGTGGTGGTCATACTAAGGATAATGAGTGAGTGGTAAAACTCTATGCCATCTTACTATAGCAGGTTGCAGAGTCTTAGCCAATGAGTTTTGTAGAGTGTATTAGCTTAATTTTACAGAGGACTGAAGTTAGAGAATCGGTAAACTTATGCATAACTCATGATGACAATAGAAATAAGATAACTTTTCCTGTGTAATTTAATATGCTCCAGTGCCCCCAAATTAGGAATTATGTTATAATAAGAGCCTGTGCCACTGCCTAATCATTAGCTTTTGAAGAGAAAAAGACATCAGCACATCCAGACATCATATAACCAAGACTAGTGAAAGTCTCTTATCTTCCATATGCATGTATCCTTAGAAATTCAAATGTCACCAAGATTCTAGTAAAATTGATTTGAGAAAACTTTTCGCTTTATCTTGGAAGTGGAATGTAAAAAAAATCTGCTGATAAATAGTGGGTCCCTTTAAGGTTTAAATAAGTTTATGCTTTGTCAAATATAGTAAGAATCTACTGCCTTTAAAATGACCTTTTACATGATTTTGTTGATGATATGACAACACTAACTAAATAAATTTGACTGTATATAGAAATTATTTTGTTAGGTAATTCCCATAGACCAGTCAAATTTATTTTAGCTCCCCTCAACCTATTTGTCCATTTTCTTCTGTAAAGCATATTTTAAAAACATAAAAAAGTCCTTATTGTTTAAATGGCAGAGCATCTAAGTTTGAGATACATTATGTGTTTCAGCTCTGTCCACAAAATAATTGTCTTTGAAACCTCCATCATTCTGCCCTGTGTAATCCACAATGAGTAACTAGTATGTGAGCATGCAGTTGTAAAGCTTCTAACAAGCAAATCAGTTATCAGTTTCTTATTTAAAAAAGCAAAAAGTTACCTATTTTTCCAAATTTGTCTTTTTTCACAACAGACACCAAACATATATGTTACCAGCATCAGTTGCCACATTAGCGCAGTAGGTAGCACATCAGTCTCATATGTTATCAACATCTTTATTCATTTTAATTCCAAACAAAGAACTGCAGCTCTAGTAACTTCTGATAACTTATTTGTTTGTGTAGACTTAATTTTACATTTAAAAAATGAGCTCCCAAAATTTCATGAGAATTCGCCACAGCATAGGAGAACTTGTTGTCCCAGTTTATTCTGAGTTTATTCTATCAGTAAACATTAATAAATATGCAATATGAAGAGGAATATCAGATAAATGAGATCCCCTTTTTCCTTCATTGCCAAGAGAATAATTAGAATCTTCCACTAGAAATGAAAAAAAGACCCTATTATACACAGATTATATTTGGTACAATTCTTATCTCTAAATTTTGAACTTTGAAGCAGTTACAGATTATAAGTGATAAAATCATAATAATGAGTACAGTGCACTGATGTATAAGCATGTGGAGTACTTAACATCCTGGCCAGATTGTGCTTGCAGGGGACCAGGTGAATAGTTCAAGCCAACAAGCTTTAAGTGAAATCAGAGGCAAAGCATTTCAACACTAGTGAGAAAATCACCCGAGTTCTTTTTCCTTTGAGGCCATGCCTGATGATGCTTCAAAGAATGATGGAATGATAAGTAAAGACTGATGAAATTGGAAGAAGAGCTGTGACAAGCTGTCCAGAGCAGTAAATTCTAAGTTGCTGTGGTCATTATACAACTGATATTTAATTCATGTGTCACTGCAAGACTAGATGAGGCTAAAATTTCACTCACTGAGTAGCAATATGGAGTCCACTTTGATGGGCTTGGAATTTCCTAGAGAATTTGTGTAATGAGATAAACAGGGCATGATGAAAGTACTCTATTTGATTTAGACAAATGCCTACTATGTCAAGGTGTTGGTCCACTGTTTTCATGGGAATATTAGTCACCTGGTCTAGATAAATGTATGCTAAATACCTTGTGTATCCAGAGAGAAAATTAGATAAACTCTAGGAGGTACAAGTGAAACTGATATTTGACACAGTTTCTTGTCCCTCTTTTCAAGCCCTAACAGAATTCTTTTTATTTTTATTTTAAAGATGTGAGGTACATATATGTTCTCACTCATAAGCGAACCTTGAACAATTATCATCATATTATAAGAAAGGGATTGGCAATAGTGGGAAACTTCTGAGGGTGGGGGGAGTGGGATTGGAAGTTGAGGGAAACTGCCAGGGGAGGGAGGAGCACACCTCATCAACAATGGTACCTGCATAATGAACATTTGTATACCTAACCCTGAATTGTACCCCACATCTTTAACATTAAAAGAAGACGTGGAATACAATTCAGGGTTACTATACAAATGGTCATTGTACAGGTAAAATTTGGGCCTCGCTTTGGTCCCCACATCACCTGGTTTGAGATTAGGCACTCTTACTGATGAAGTATGCCCCCCCTCTCCCTCTCCTGGCAGTTTCCCACTACTTCTAATTCCTTTCTTACAGTATTATGATAATTGTTCTCATGAGTAAGAACATGTGGTACTCAGTTCTTTGTTTCTGTGATAGATCACTGAGTATTGCAGACTAAATCCATCCAAGTTGCTGTGAAGTTCATAATTTTGTCCTTATTTGTGGCTGCATAATATTCTATCATGAGTATGTACCACATTTTTAAAATCCAGTCTACTAAGTTACCAGCATCATTATTCTCAGACCTGGAAACAACAATGCAGAAATTCATGCAGAATCTTTATTGGAGAAGTGAAGAATTAAAATTTTTAATGCTACTTTTCATCATTTTTTAAATTTTAAAAATGCTGACTTATAGGGTCTTTGGAATGAAAGTGAAATTAAAGGGATAGTGCCAACAGTATTAGGCATTTCTGCCTACAGGTGAGATGTGGCCATACAAAAATTATTTTTCAATAACATAGGTCTTTTTTAGCCGGGCTCGGTGGCTCAGCCTGCAATCCCGTGACTTTGGGAAGCTGAGGTGAGTGGATTGCCTGAGCCCGTGGGTTCAAGACCTACCTGGGCAGGCGAGACCTCATCTCTACAATAAATCAAAAATCAGCCGGGCGTGGTAGCGCATGCCTATAATTCTGGCTACTTGGAAGGCTGAGACAGAAGGATCGCGGGAGCCCAGCAGGTCGAGGCTGTGGTGGCCAGGAGCGGCTACTGTACTCCAGTCTGAGCGACAGAGTGAGACTCCAACTCAAAAAAAAAAACAAAAAACATAGATCTTTTTTTTGAAGCATTGTTGAATGCTTTCTGTGACATAGTTTAATAATTCTGGAACACATAGAATAAGCACAAGTTAGTGTTGTTATATCTGGGCCTTGAGGTTAATTCATTATTGCCTCGTTGTGGTGTAAAGAAAATTGAGCAAAATTAGGATATGTGTAGGGCATCACAATTTGAAATTGTGTAACATGACAGATCACTAAAAATACCTGTAAAGGTCTTTCACTTCTTTAGTTAGGAAGATGTCAAGGTATTTCATTTTTGTGTGTGTGGCTATTGTGAGTGGGATTGTGCTTTTTATTTGGTTCTCTGCTTGCTTGTTGTAGGTGTATAAGAAAGCAACTGTCTTTTGCACATTTATTTTGTATCCCCCAAGAATTTGCCAAAATCCTTTATCAGTGAAAGCAGATTTTTGACAGATTGTCTTTGGTTTTTGAGATATATGATCATATTGTCAGCAAAGGGAGATAACTTAACTTCTTCTTTCCCTATTTGGATACCCCTGATTTCCTTCTCTTGTCTAATTGCCCTAGCTAGGACTTCCAACACAACATTGAATAAAAAGGGTGAGAGTGGGCAGCCTTGTCGTGTTTCAGTTTTTATGGGAAATGATTCCAGTTTCTGTCCATTTAGCAAGGGCTTCTAATAAATGGTATCTGAGGGTTTATAATAAATGGTGCTTGCTATTTTGATGTATGCTCCTTCTATACCTAGTTGTTTGAGGGGTTTTTATCAGGAAGAGATGCTGGATTTTATCAAAAACTTTTTTCTGCATCTAATGCTATAATATGTGTTTCTTGTTTTTACATCTGTTGATGTATTTAATTACATTTATGGTCTTATGGGTGCTAAACCAGTTCAAAGAAATCCAAGAAAACACCAAAAAATGGAAAAATATTCTATGCTCATGAACAGGAAGAATCAACATTGATAAAATGTCCATCCTCTCAAGGGCATTCTATAGAGTCAATGCAATACCCACTAAATTGTCAACATCATTCTTCTCAGATCTAGAAATGACAATACAGAAATTCATATGTAAACATAAACAACCATGAATAGCCAAAACAATCCTCTTCAAAAGAAACAAAGTAAGAGGTATTAACTTTAAACTTTACTATAAGGCTGTAATAATTAAAACAGCCTGGCATTAGTACAAGAATAGGCATTTGGACCAGTGAAACAGAATAGAGATTCCAGAAGCAAAACCTCAGTTTTTCAACCAACTCATCTTTGGCAAACCCTCCACCAGCAACCACTTGGGAGAGGAGAATCTATTCAGTAAATGCTGCTGGGTAAACTAACTGACCACATGCAGAAGATTGAAACAGGACCCTAATCTATCACAATACACAAAAACTAACTCTAAATAGACCAAAGGCTTAAACATAAAACCTCAAAGTATAAGAACCTTAGAAAATGCAAGAGCCACCCTTATGGAAATTGGAACTGGCAACCAATTCCTGATCAAAACCCCAAGTGCCCATGTCATAAGAGATAAGATAGACAAGTGGGACCTCATCAGACTGGAAAATTTCTGCAAAGCAAAAGAAACCATCAAGAGAGTGGAGAGAGAGAATGAGAAAAAAATATTTGCCAACTGTATATCTAACAAAGGCCTAACATCCAGGATCTACAAGGAACTCAAAGGTGTCAAAAAAAGAAAAAAAATAGCTCCATTGAAAAATTAGCAAAAGATGTGAATATACACTTTCAAAAGAAGATATATGGGCAGCCAACAGACATATTTAAAAGTGCTCAACCTCACTAATCAGAGAAATGCAAATCAAAATCACAGCAATGACACCTAACTCCAGGAAGATTAGTCATCAATAATGAAACAACAGCAGATGCTGGCAAGGATGCAGAGAAAAGGGAATGCTTCTACACTGCTGGTGGGAATATAAACTAAAAGAGCTAAGCATTGACCTTCCACATGATACAGCAATCCCCCTACTGGAACTATAACCAGAGGAATCAAATCATTCTACAAAAAAGATACCTGCACACGTGTGTTTATTGCAGCACTATTCACAATAGCAAAAACATGGATCAATCATGTTGCCCATTGAAACTGGACTGCCCATCGAAAGTTGTCTATCTTATCTCTTCTGGCAGGGACACTTAAGGTTTTGATCAGGAATTGGATTCCAGTTCCAATTTCCACAAGGGTGTCTCCTTCGTTTTCTAAGGTTCTTATAGTCTGAGGTGTTATGTTGAGGCCTTTGATCCATTTAGAGTTGATTTTTGTGTAAGGTGATGGGTAAGGGTCCTGTTTCAATCTTCTGCATGTGGTCAACCAGTTTTCCCAACACGATTTATGTCTATTTTTTTAAAATATGGTACATATACGCAATGGAATATTTCACAGACATAAAGGACAACTATATGGACTTCACAGAAACTTGGGTGGATTTAAAATCTATCATACTCAGTAATCTATCACAGAAACAAACAACAGAGTACCACATGTTCTCACTCATAAGCGGACCCTGAACATTTATCATAATACTGTAAGAAAGGGATTGACAGTAGTGGGATACTGCCAGAGAGAGAGGAGGTACACAACATCAATAAGGGTAACTGATCTCAAACCAGGCAAAGTGGGGACCAAACGGAGGTTCAAACTTTACCTGTATGATGAACACTTGTATACATAATATTGAATTGTACCCCACACTTTTAAAATAAAATGACATAAAATAAAAATAAAAATGCCTGAAGTCCAAGAATGTTATGCTACTATTGTCTTTTTTTTTTTTTGGAAATGAGTGTTAATTTTTCAGAATGATTATATTATACACATTTAGAAGATATAATTATTTTATTCTTCACTATTTAAATTTTTCTGGTTTAGAATAATGGCATCACAAATCTGTAGTGTCTCCAAAATGGAGAGATATGGTAATCAAGGCCAAGGATTAGTTAACGATATGTTTATAGGTCTGCAAGACTTGGCCCAGTTTCAGAAAATATTTTTACTCTCTTCAAACAGTCTCATGCCATTTAATTTAGTGGAGTAAACTACTAAATTTGTGGGGGGCTTGCCTCTGCAGATATTGGGGGTCCCTGGTAGGAAAGATGGCATAGGTGATAAAACTGGAGGGATAGATATTAAAAGAAAGAAAGATGGAGGGATAGATATAAAGAGAAAGAAAGAAAAGGGGGAGAAAGAAAGAGACTGGACTCTGTCTAGTGCAGAAGCCTTTTAATGGGACAAACCGTAAGTCTTTTATCCCAAATTTTCACAGGTTAAATCACAAGACTTTCATGTGAACACAAAGCTAGGTGGATGAGGGGTGTCCCCCACCCACCAGGCACTTTCCCAAGCATGAGGAAGGACAATCCCAAAATTACCTCACTGTTCCTTATGCTTGGTTAATGTTCCTCAAAAGCAATACAACAATTCTAACATCATAATAGTCAATAACTTCTAAGCTTATGCATACAAAACACCTAATGACTAACTTAAATCCTAATCCCGTTCTATTCTATGCTAATTCTACCTACACTATAGAAACTCTTAATTATAGCTCTAACCAGTTCCTAAAGAATGTGGCCCAGTCCAAAGATCACACTAGGTCATTTCTAGGAACAATTGATTACAATCTCTTAACAAAATGGCTCTTCTAAAATCCTATATATCTATCCTAATTTCTATAAAAATTTCTAATTCCTAATCCTAATATATAAAGCTGATCATCAGCAATAAAACTTCTAAAAATAAAATCCAAATATAAACTATAATTGTATTAAAGCCAAAACCACAATAGTAGAAAATGGGAACAATGAAATTTCTAAAGTTAGCTGTATTCTTATTAAACCTCAAAATATGATGTTTGATCATGCTTGAACTAACATAATTCCCTGACGTTAGCATGACCTAGTCTACAATACTTTCTATGAGTAAAATAAGTTCAATTTCTATAATAAGTAAAAAGACCCTACACTAATTGTAGGTAAAACCGGTTTAAAAGAATGCAACCCATTCCAAAGTATGTGCTGGGCCCTTAGGAATGTGGCCCAGCCCAAAGTTCATGCTGAGCCATTTCTGGTAACCCTAAATAATCATCTATACCATCTAAAACTGAAAGAAAATCTCCATATGTATATACTAATTTTACAAATATACTTTTAAATCTTATAAAGAAGCTTGTACCATATAGAAGGCTCCTAAATATGACTTGAGTTTTAATTTTATCTAATACCTAAGCCAAAACCGCAGTTCATGGGAAACAGGAACAATGAGTTTCTAGAGTTAGCCATGCCTGTCACAGTCACAGAACATTCATCTTAGGTCAGCAGAGCTCCTTCTGATGAGATGTACCAAATAGCAAAAAAGGAGGAGGAAATAGGCCAACAGTCCTAAACACATCTTAGTCTCAGGGTCCACAGCCCACCCTGATCCCTAACATTTAGATGGGCCTCCATGGCCAGCTCCCAACATCTCCCCTTTTTTTATTTTTTAGCACGAAACCATGAAACTCAGAGTTGAGCTGAGAAATACTTCTCTTCAGCACTCTGCAAAGTTCCTTCTAATGAGATGTGCTAAATAGCAAAAAAGGGAAGAGAAAATGCCAGGGAGAGAGGAGGTACACAACATCAATAAGGGTACCTGATCTCAAACCAGGCAAAGTGGGGACCAAACGGAGGTTCAAACTTTACTTGTATGATGAACACTTGTATGAACACTTCCTGAACACATCCTAATGGTCTCAGGGTCCACAGCCCACCTTGATCCCTAACGTTCAGGTGGGCCTCTGTGGCCAGTTCCTAACATAAATTTACAATCTAGCATGTATCACAATCTGTCAAAAAGTGGGGCCAGGTCACTCCTGCAACTTGGGTTATAAAAACATCTCATGGAAAGGAATGGAGTTTGTTGTAGTGTTTAAGACAATTTCCTTCCACCCAGACTGCCTAGTATTCCATTGTGTATATGTTCCACATTTTATTTATCCAGTCCACTTTTGATGGGATACAAATTTGGTTCCATGCTTTTGCTATTGTGAATAGTGCAACTACAAACGTGTGTGCATGGGGTCTTTTCTGAATGATTTATGTTTCTCCTGGTATATTCTCAGGAAGGGGTTTATTAGATTGTATGGAAGGACAATTTTTAGGTTTTTTTAGGACACACCAAACTACTTTTCCATAGAAGTTGAACTAGCCTGCACTCCCACCAACAGGATAGAAGCATTTTCTTTCCACAGCTGTGGCGAGTATCTGTTGCTCTTAGACTTATTAATGAGAGCCATTCTTACCAGTGTTAAGTGGTATCTCCTTATAGTTTTGATTTGCATTTTCCTAATGATTAGTAAGGTTGAGCAACTTTTCATGTGTCTGTTTGTTGTTTGTTTTGAAAAACGTTTGTTCATATCCTTTGCCCACTTTTTAAAGGGATTGTTTGTTTTTCTGTCGCTTTGTTAGAGTTCCCTGTAGATCCTGGATGTCAGGCCTTTGTCAGTTGTGCAGTTTGCATTTTTTTCTTATTCTGTGGGTTGTCCCTTACTCTCCTGATGGTTTGTTTTGCTGTGCCAAAGCTTTTCAGTTTGCTGAGATCCCATTTGTTTATCTTAGCTTTTATGGAATTCACTTTTGGGAATTTGGTCAAGAATTCATTGCTTACTCCAATTTGCATAAGGGTGTTCCTATGTTTTCTTCAAGATTTTTATAGTTTGAGGTTTTATATTTAGGTCTTTGATGGATTTTGAGTTGGTTTTTGTGAATGGTGATAAATAGGTGACATGTTTCATTCTTCTGCATGTGGTCAGCCAGTTTTCCCAGTACCATTTGTTAAGTACAGTCTCCTTTCCCAAGTGACTGTTATTGGTGAATTTGTCAAAGATGAGCTGGTTGAGAGGCTTTTTCTTCTGGAATTTTTTCCTGTTCTATTGGTCTACGTGCCTGTTCTTGAACCAATTCCAGGCTGTTTTGGCTACTGTAGCCTTGCAATAAAGTTTACAGTCTAAAAATGTGATACCTTCCAGTTTATTTCTTTTGCTGAGGATTGTTTTGGCTATTTATGCTCTTTTCTATTTTCATATGAATTTCTGTATTGTTGTTTCCAGGTCTGAGAAAAATAATGTTGGTCATTTGATGTGTATTGCATTAAATCTGTAAGTTGATTTTGGTGTATGGATATCTTGACAATATTGATTTTTTAATCCATGAGCATGGAATGTTTTTCCATTTGTTTGTGTCATTCTTGATCTCTTGAGCAACGTTTTGCAGTTCTCATTGTCTTTCACTTCTCTAGTAAGATGGATGCCATTTTCTTTCTCTCTCTCTCTCTCTCTCTCTCTCTCTCTCTCTCTTGAGGCTATTGTGAATAGGATTATACTTTGTATTTGGTTATCTGCCTGCTTGTTGCTGGTGTATAGAAATGCAGCTCTCTTTTGCATGTTGACTTTGTGTCCCAGGACATTGCCAAATTCATTTATCCATGAGAGGAGTCTTTTGACAGATTTCCTAGGATTTTCAAGTATAGAATCATATCATCTGCAAAGAGGCAGAGCTTAACATCTTGTTTTCCTATTTGGGTATTCCCTGATTTCCTTCTCTTGTATGATTTCTCTGGCTAGTACTTACAGTACTATGTTGAACAGGAGGGTTGAGAGTGGGCATCCATGTCTTGTTCCCATTCTTAGGGAGAATTTTTCAGCTTCTGTTCACTGAGCAAAATGTTGGTTGTAGGTTTATCATAGATGGCTCTTATTGTTTTGAGGAACATTTCTTTTATGCCTAAGCACTCAAGGGTTTTTATTAAGAAGAAATGTTGGATTTAGTCAAATGCATTTTCTGTATCTAATGTGGTTATTGGCTCTACATCTGTTAATGTACTGAATTATAGTTATAGTCTTGCAATTTTTGAACCTGCTCTGCATCCCAGGAATAAAACTCATCTGGATGTGGTGGATGATCCTTGAGATGTGTTGCTGGATCCTATTTGCTGGAATAATAGTTGAGAATTTTGTGTCTATGGTCATCAAAGAGATTGGCCTGCACTTCTCTTGCATTGTTGGGTCTTTGCCAAAATGTATTTATCTTAAAATGTGTTACTATTAATTCAATACATGTATGTGAAGTGCAGACCTAAAGTTGGGGTTTTTTTGTCTATTATTTCTGTTCATTCTTTTTCTCTTGCCTTCTCCTTTTTTATTTTGATGTTTTCCCTCACTTTCTACTTCACATTCTATTTAGAAGTAGTTGGTGGACTAAAATGATGTCATTTCTCTTCAGAAAGTGTTATCATTTGCTTCTATCAGATACCCAGAGGCACCAGAAATCTAAGACTCCAATCCTAAGTCTTCTGAGTGCTGTTTTAATTCTTCTTCCATCTTTCTCCTAAAGTGCAGTCCTTTAGAATCCCAGTCCAGTCTGGCAGGCCAAAACTTCATCTACAGTCCCTCAAGTCCATGTGTCTACCCAAAGCACTGATTTTTTCCTCAAGCGCTCAGAGGACTTCATTAGAATCAGCAAAAGTTCTTAGGGCAAATGTCCCTGAAATAATTCTAGCAACTTCTTTTGAATTTTGACCTCTCTCAGACCTTGACCAAATATTGTTCAGCAATTTAAGCCCTTAAAATGGTTGTTTCTTTTTAAAATAGTTTTCCCAATGGGATTCTTGGGCTAAAAAGCCTTCAGCACTATTTCTAGGTGAATAATGCCTTAGATGTCATACTGTGGATATATATTTTTAGATGTACAATTAATATATTATTTTAACAAAAATCAAATCTTCTATAATTTACGATCTCCTCTGGGAAATTTGTATCTCTTTTGTATCTTTCAGGAAATCTAAAAAGTTTTAAATCCATTTAAAAACTTTAACTTTTTAACATGGTATACACAGCTATTTATTCCTAATTATTTTTCTCCAAGAGTTTCTTTTATAACTTCAAATTTTGAGGTCCCTTTGTCAAAATTCTGAAAATGATTGTTCATTTATACCTTTGATTTTAATTGTGTTGCTGTTTTTCATTTTCATAATCAAAATTCTTATTATTATTATTATTTTATTTTTATTTAATTTAGAGTTGTGGAGTCCAAGTGAGTATTTACTACATAAGTAGGCTGTATGCAGGTGAAATTTGGACTTCTAGTTAGAATTTGGTCTTCCCTGGTAGTAGACTATGTACCCACTGTGCTATTATATGCTCCCCTCCTCCCTCCCTCCCTCCCTCCCCTAGTAGTGCCTAGTGACTAATTCAGTTTTTTGTTTCTGTAATAGTTCACTTGGTGTAATGGACTGTAACTGATCCAAGGTGCTTTGAAGGTCATAATTTTGTTTTTCTTTATGGTTGCATAATATTCCATCATATATATGTACCACATTTTCTTTATTCAGTGGACATCAAGGTTGGTTCCATATTTTTGCTATTGTGAATAGTGCAGTAATAAACATGCATGTGCAGGTGTCTTTTTTATTGTAAAAAGACTATGTTCATCTGGGTATATTGCTGGGAGAGAGATTGCTAGATCATATGAAAGACCAATTTTTAGTTCCTTTAGAAATCACCACACTGGCTATTGTTATGTTAAGCACTGCCCAAGTCATGTATTTTTGAGTTATGGACACCATGATTTCTTAGCTTTGGCCCCCTCCCCTACCTTTGGGATGTGAATCTCCTCTCTCTAATTTATGTTCTGAATAAACTACATTTTCCAATCTAAAAAAAAGAAGATACCACCACACTGCTTTCCATAGAGGATGAACTAGCTTACACTTCTACCAACAAGTGTAGAAGCATACCTTTTTCTCTGCACCCATGCCAGCACCTGTTGTTTTTTGACATTGCTAATAGACATCCTTACAGGAGTTAGGTGGTATCTCATTGTAGTTTTGATTTGCACTTCCCTGATGATTAGTGAGGCTGAACATTTTTTCATGTGTCTGTGGACTGCTTGTGTGTCATCCTTTGAGAAGAGTCTGTTCATGTCCATTGCCCACCTTTTTTTTTTTTTTGAGTTGGAGTCTCACTCTTGTTGCCCAGACTGGAGTGCAGTGGCACACCCATGGCCACTGCAGCCTTGACCTACTGGGCTCAGGCAATCATTCTGTCTCAGCCTTCCAAGTGTCTGGAACTACAGACGCAAGCCACCATGCCTGGCTAGTTTTTGAGATTTACTGTAGAGACAAGGTCTCACCAAGTTCCCTAGGCTGGTCTCAAACCCCCAGGCTCAGGCACTCCTCTCACTTTGAACTTCCTAGTGCTGGGATTACAGACTGAGCCACCACGCTCAGCCTGCCCACTTTTTACTGGGTTTGCTTTTTCTGGTTTTTTGTTTTGTTTTGTTTTGTTTTCAGATTGTTTGAGTTCCTTGTAAATCCTGAAAGTTAAGCCTTTAACAGAAGCATAATTTGCAAATATTTTATACATCCTGTGGTTTGTCTCTTGGCTTCCTTTGCTATGCAAAAGCTATTAAGTTTAATGAGGTCTCACCAGTTTACCTTTGCCTTTGTGGTATTTGCTTTTGGGAGCTTGGTCATGAATTTATTGCCTACTCCAATGTCCAAAGGGTGTTTCCTACATTTTGAGATTTTACATTTAAGTCTTGATCCATTTTTAGTTGATTTTGGTTTATGGTAATAGGTAGGGATCCAGTTTCATTCTTCTGCATGTGATTAGCCAGTTTTCCCAGCACCATTTGCTAAATATGTGTCTATCCAAAGCACTGATTTCCTTCTCAATTTCTCAACTGAATTCATTTGAATAAGTGAAAGTCTTCAGGGAAAATGTCCCTGAAGTAATTCTAACAACTTCTTTTGAATTTTGACCTCTCCCAGACCTTGACCTAATATTGTTCAGCAATTTGAGTCCTTCAAATGGTTGTTTCTTTCTTAACTGTTTTCCCAAGGGAACCTTGGTCTAAATAGCCTATGACACCCTGTTAATGTGTTTCTTCAATTATTGTTATTGGTGACTTTGTCAAAGATGACTTGGTTGAGGAACCGTGTTTTTACTTCTGTAATCTCTGTCTTGTTCCATTGGTCTATGTGCCAATTTCTGTACCAACACTATACTCTTAGTTATTGTAGCCTTTTAATAAAGTTTACAGTCTGGAAGTATGATACCGCCCACTTTGTTTATTTTGCTGAGGATTGCTTTTGGCTATTTGTGCTCTTTTTTGTTTCCATATGAGTTTCTGCAATGTCATTTCCAGGTCTGTGAAAAATGTTGGTAATGTGGTGGGTATTGCATTAATTCTGTAGATTGCCTTGGGTAGGAAGGACACCTTGACAATACTGATTGAGTATGGAATGTTTTTCCATTTGTTTGTGTCGTCATTGATTTCTTTGAGCAGTATTTTGTGGTTCTTGTTGTAAAGATGTCTCAATTCTCGGGTTAGGTGAATGCCAAAGTCGTTTTATGTGTGTGTGCCTACTGTGAATAAGAATGTGTTTTTTACTAGTCCTCCATCTATTGTTGGTGTATAGAAATGCAACTGTCTTGCAAATGGATTTGGTAACATGAGACTTTACCAAAGTTGTTTATTAATGCAAGGAGGCTTTTGACAGACTCTCTAGCATTTTCTAAGTATGGACTATATCATCCCCAAGGAGTATAGCTTAACATCTTTTTTCCTATTTGTATACCCTTGATTTTCTTCTCTTGTCTGATTGCTCTAGCTAGGACTTTTAGCACTATGTTGAATAGGGGGCTCATCCTTGTTTTGTTCCTGTTCTTAGGGGGATACTTCCAGCTTCTGCCCATTGAGCAAAGTGTTGGTTGTGGGTTTATCGTAGATGGTTCTTATTGTTTTAAGGAATGCTCCTTGTATGCCAATGTGTTTGAGGGTTTTTATCAGAAGTGATGCTAAATTTTGTCAAATGCCTTTTTTTAAATCTCATGAGATAATCATGTGGTTCTTGATTTACTTCTGTAAATGTGCTGAATTACATTTATGGTCTTGCATCCCAGGAATAAAGCCAACCTGGTCATGGTGGATGATCCTTGAGATGTGTTTATAAATCCAATTTTCTGAATATTTTTGAGAATTTTGGCACATATGTTTATCAAAAAGATGACCTATAATTCTCTTTCCTTGTTGTGTCTTTGCCAGGTTTGGGTATCAGTATGATACTACTTCCTCAAATGAGTTAGGAAGAATTCCATCATTCTTGATGTTTGCATTACTTTTTAAAAGATTGATATTAGCTCTTTCTTGTATGTCTTGTGGAGTTCAGGTGGAAAGCTGTCTGATCCAGGGATCTTTATATCAGGGAGGTCTTTTTATTACTGAATCAATTTCCTGGATTTTTAAAAATTATTTTATTTTAAAGCTGTGGGATATAATTCAGGATTAGGTATGCAAGTGGTCATTGTGGTAAAGTTTGGGTCTGTCTTGGTCCTCACTTTGCCTAGTTTGAGATCAGTTACCCTTATTAATGTTATGTGACACCCACCCTCCCCTGGCAGTTTCTGTCTACTGCCAATCCCTTTCTATAGTATTTCGGAAAATGTTCTTGGTTCACTTATGAGTGAGAACACATGGTACTCCATTCTTTGTTTCTGTGATAAATCACTGAGTATTATAGACTCTAAATCCATCCAAGTTGTTGAAGTCTATAATTTTGTTCTTCAGTTCACAGAATGGGAAAAAATATTTGCAAACTGCATATCTGACAAAGGCCTAATATCCAGGATCCACAAAGAACTCAAACGTGCCAAAAGGAAAACAAACAAACAGCCCCATTAAAAGTGAGCAAAAACTATGAATAGAAAATTCTCAAAAGAAGACATGCAAGCAGCCAACAGATACATGAAAAAATGCTCAGCCTCACTAATCATCAGAGAAATGCAAATCAAAACCACACTGAGATACTACCTAACTCCAGTAAGAATGGCCATCATTAATAATAATAATTTTTAAAAGGACAGATGCTGGCGAGGATGCAGAGAAAAGGGGATACTTCTACACTGTTGGTGAGAATGCAAACTAGTTCAGTCTCTATGGAAAACAGGGTGGTGATTCCCAAAATAAGTAGAAATTGACCTTCCATATGATCCAGGAACTCCCTTCTGGGAATATACCTGGAGGAAATTAAATCACTCTCAAAAATGATACCTGCACACACATATTTGTTGCAGCACTATTTAAAATAACAAAAACATGGAACCAACCACGCTGCCTAGCAAAACTGGACTAGATTAAAAAAAACATGGTACAATTTCCTGGATTGTTGTTGGTCTGTTTAGCACTTCAATTTCTTCTGGTTTCAAACTTGGGAAGTTCGTGTTGCCAAAAAATCTTCACTATCCTTTATTTTCTAGTTTATTTTCATTAAAATGTTCATAGTAATCTCTGATAATCTTTTGCATTTCTTCAACTTCAGTTGTGACATCACCTTTAGCGTTTATAATTGTGTTTTTCAGACTTTCTCTGTCTTATTTTAATCAATCTGGTCAGAGATCCATATTAAATATGTTTTATGTGCTGCTTAATAGAATGTATACTCTGTAGTTGTTGGGTGAAGTGTTTTATGGATGTCTATTAAAGTCATTTGATTGCATGTTGAGTTAAGGTTCTGGGCCTCCTTGATAATTCTTTACCCAATGAATGGTCTAGGACTCTTATCAGGGTAATTGAAGACTCCATCTATGATTGTGTGATTTTCTATGTGCTCTCTTAGTTTACTTAGTAGTTGTTTTATAAAACCCAGTTCTCCTGTGTTGGCAGCATATATGTTTCAGATGAATATTCCTTACTGATAGAATGAGCCTTTTATCATTATGTAGTGTCCTTCTGTGTCCCTTTTAACATTGGTGGTTTGAAGTCAGCTTTGTCTGATATCAGAATAGCTACTCGTGCTCTTTTTCTGCTTTCCATTTGCCTGAAAGGTCTATTCCCAACCTTTGAGCCTTTTACTATGAGTCTGTGGGTGTCCTTTGCAGTAAGATGAGTTTCCTGGAGTCAGCATAATGTTAGATCATGATTTTTATCCAATTTGTCACTCTATGTATCTTCAGTGTTGCATTTAACCTATTTATGTTCAAATTAATTCTTGACATTTGAGAGTTTATTTCTGTCATATGGTTCTTTAGGGGGTGCTCTGCTTCCTTTTTACATTTGTATTGTAGATTTGTATCTTTGTGAATAAATTGTATTCTCTGTCATCTCTGTGCTTGCCTGCATTTTTGCAATGGGTGTGACTGTTCTTGTGTTTCTGTGTTCCACACCCTCCTAAGCATCTCCTGGAGGGCTGGACTGGAGGTAGTATATTCTTTTAGGGATTGGATGTCTGGGAAGAATGTGCATTATTCATCACTGATGAAGCTTAGCTTAGAAGGGTAGAAAATTCTTGGCTGTAATTGCTTATCTTTGAGAATGTTAAATATGGGACTGCAGTCTCTTCTGGCTTGTATTGTCTGTGCTGAGAAGTCTGGAGCAATTCTTAAGGGTCTTCCCTAGTAGGTGGTCTTACCTTTCTCTCTTGCTGCCTTTAGGCTTTTCCTTTCATGCTTACTTTGTGGAGGTGGATTACTATGTGTCTTGTAGATGGTCTTCTCATATGATACCTTGCAGGGATTCTCTGAATCTCTTGTGATTGAATGGTCTCCTCTCTAGATGTGGAAAATGTTGTTGGATGACCCCATGGAATACCTGTTTCATGGTGTTCTCAGTTTCCCCTTCTGCTTCAGGAATACAAATCAGGTGGAGATTTGGTTTCTTGACATAGTACCACACCTCTCAAAGACTTTGCTCATTTTTTGAGATTTTTTCTATGTTTTTGACAGAGTTTCATATTTTGGTCTTCAAGCTCTGGGATTATTTCCTCTGCCTGACTGATCCTTCCTTCTGTGATTATTATTGTGCTCTTAAATTCCAGGAGGGGGTTTTTTTATTTCCAGTGTTTCAGAATGGTTCTTTCTGATGCTGGCCAACTCTGCTTTTACCTCCTGCGTGACTTTGGTGAATTTCACTTCTATTATAGTTTCTCTCAGCTCCCTTTACTCATTTTAGCAATTCAGTCTCTAAATTATGTGACTGTTATCTGAGACAGGTTGTTCAGGGAGGTTTCCATTGTTTGTCCACTGAGAGCTGCTTTTTTATATGTTGTCTTTTTAAGACTCTGAGGATTAAAAAAAAGACTCTGAGGAATTTCTCATTTTTCTATTAATTCTTTCACATCTTGATAAAGCAACTCTTCATTTTTTATCTTTCATTTTTAATTTTGTTGCTTTGAGTTAGTTAATATCTTGCTGTTCTAGGGTCTTTTCTGTTTTTTCAATATAGATCACTCAGGAAGAGAGAGGGAGATATTTAATTCTGCTTTGTTCTCCAAATGAAAACAGCTTTTTGACACAAGTTCTCTGCAATCAGATTACTCAGACTGTTTTTCAACACCTTTTGCTAGTACCCTGTGGGAATCAGGTGAGGGAGATAGGCCCCCCATCTGGTGTTTGTAGTTTGAAGTCTAGAAACCTTCCTGCTGGGAAATGATTCAGGTGTCTTGCATGTTCCTCACACTCCTTTCTCTTTTTTTAACTGAGAAACTATTTTTTATTTTAAAGATGTGGGGTACAAGTCAGTATTGTGTACATAAGTGGTCTACATATAGGTGCAGTTTGGGCCTCCCATTGGACCTCACTTCACCTAGATTAGGATCATCACCCTTATTAATGTTATATGCCCCCTCCCTCCCTTGACAGTGTCCCACTACTGTCAATCCCTTTCTTGTAGTATTATGATAGTTGTCAGTCTCTACTTATGAGTGAGAACATGTGATACTCAGTTCTGTTTCTGTGACAGATCACTATGATAGACTCTAAATCCACCCAAGTTGCTGTGAAGTTCATAATTGTGTCCTTCTTTATAGCTGTATAATATTCCATCATGTATGTATACCACATTTAAAAACATCCAGCCCACTTTTGATGGGCTCTGTGTTGGTACCAGGTTTTGGTATTGTGAATTTTGCTGCAATAAACATGCATGTGCAGGTATATTTTTTGTAGAGTGATTGGAGTTCCTCCAGGTATATTCCCAGAAGGGGGATTACTTGTTCTTTTAGAAATAGTCACACTGGTTTTCATAGAGGCTTAACTAGTCCCATCAATGATACTCCCATCAACAGTATAGAATCATTCCCTTTTCTCTGCCTCTTTGCCAACATCTGTTGTTTGTCTTATTAATGATGGTCATTCTTACTTTACTTTCAAGTCTGTACCCAGCAATTGGAAGACAGTGAGCTCCTTGTCATAGAGGAATCTGGCCAGTGGGTGTGTGGGGTCAGCAGGGGATCCTTCCTGATTGGGTGTGAGGATTGACTACCAGACACTCATGATGAGTGCTAGCTGTGTGAATTCTGCAAGTGAGCTTTCCTGGTCTGGACTCCAGTCAGGTTTTGCTGGTGGGAGGTACATGCTTGGGGGCTGTCTGAGCACAGGTGCAGTCCCCATTCTGCTTGGGCTCTGGGAGCCCACCAACGTGCCTTGGCCAGGTCTCCTCCTGTGTTGATCCAACTACTCATGTGCAGCTGGGAGGGAGGAAACCAACCTAGAGCATGTCAGAATCACTCACCTCCTGTCACACACAGGGCAGTGCTTCAGTTCCTATGCAAGCCTGACACACTGTGGGGGATGGGACACCCAGATTCCAGTATCTCCTTCCCCAGCACTCAGCTCCCTGGTCTCTATTTGTTTTGAGAATCATCTGTGAGGTGCAGGGTGCTTCACCCATTCAAAACTTTCAGGGTGCCTGTGTCTATCAGTGGCTGGGTCTTTACTCTCTATTTTACTCAATGAGAAAGGTACTGGTCTGCTGCTCCACGGTGGTCACCTGGGATCCTGCCACCAATATTCCCATCATTTTAGATTTTATTTCCAATTACTGTTATTTGCATTTGCTTTCTTCATTAATACCCTATTTTCCTAAAAATATTTCCCTAATATGATCACCAATTCAGTCATCAGCAGTATAATAAAGTCTGCCTTTTGTCTCATAATGATTTTTTTAAAGTCTCATAATGATTATTTTATAATTTTTATTAACTGTATGGTATATTTTAACAACTTTATTAAGGTATATTTTATATATCATAAAATTCCCTATTTCAAGTGCACATGTATTGTTTTTTAGTAACTTTATTAAATGGTACAACCACCACTATAAATCAGTATTTTGTCATGTTCATCTCCTTGACAGGATCCCCTATGGTCATTTATCAACTCCTATATTTAATTCCAGCTCCAGGCAACCAATTACCTATTTCTGGTCTTGATGCTTTTGCCTTTTCTATACATTTTATATAAATAGAACCATACAATATGTGGTCTTTTGTGTGCAATGCCTTTCACTTAGAAAGATGTTTTTGAGATTCATCCATGATGTAGCATGTATCAATAGCTTGTTCCATCCTTGAAACACTAGCACTCACTGCCCATCCCTCTCTCACAGCCTTCTTTCTAATTCTAATCAACCCTAATCTACTTCTGTCTCTATAATTTTGCCACAAACTCTTGTGTATTGAGATTTAGTTATTTTCATGAATAAATGTTTATCTTTTCATGTATGTCCTTAGGGCAGTTTCCAGAGACTTAAAAAATGTGTAAACTCACTTTACCTGAGTTAATTGCTTGTTTTACTGAGGAGAGAATCTTCTGAATTATCATTGCTAGTCCCTCTATTGTGGTTTTAATTTACTTCTTCTTAGTGACTAATCATTCTGATCGACTTTTCATGTGTGTAAGTCATTTCTGTTCTTGGTGAAACTTCTGTGCCTATATTTTGCCAAATTTTTATTAGTTTATCTTCTTATTACTGAGTTATATGCGCCATATTTTTAGACTCTATTTTTGCTTACTAGATGCCATTTTATGATACTGAAATTAAAATAAAACTTTTTCCCCTTAAATGTGTGTGTGCCTTAATGGAATTAACATCTTAAAAGAAAAATATTTTTCTTGAAATATTTACTTCTTCCTTACTTTTTGTTTTACTTTTTTTGTTGTTGTTTGCTAGAATCAGGTCTTTTTTTTCTAATGCATTTCTTGTATTGAAATTTTTTCAATTGTAAATCCACTTTACAAAATTTTCACATTATAAGGAGGTCTGCTTAATGAATCTCCTACTATTTTAAACTAGAGGTACTGGCACTGGCAACTGGTAGATATTTTGGATTTTTTAAATTGTCTTTTTTCCAATTTTTTATTTCCACATTGAAAACATGTAGGTATTCAGCTTAAATTATCAAGCTTAATAATCATCTTCTCTTCACATCAGGTTTAATAAAGATACTCAGACCTGAGAAAATAAAATGCCAAGATAACAATCACTTTAACTATTTGGTAATTAGGCAGGGGTTTGCGCCTTAAGACCTGCTCTTTAAGACTGTCTGCAATTATCACCATCTTTCCAAACAAATTTTTTATAGAAATTATCTTGGAAAAATAAATTACTTAACCAAGACAAAGGGATATTGTGTGAAAAGACCTCAGAGGTAACTCAGCACTCACAGATGGGTCTTCAGATCTAGAGTACAATTTATTTAAAAATTGTGTACTTATTCTTACATGTTTAAACTTCAGTCACCTCCAAAGCAATCTCAGTTTAATGAAGTATGCCTATTAAGACACTATTTCCACTGCTCAGAACAACCTTTTAACTCATCAGTTTTGATGACTTTTAGTGCTGCTACCATTTTTTGTTTTACCTCTTGCACTTCAGCAAAACATTTCCCTTTGACAACGTTTTCATCTGGGGAAACAAAAAAAAGAAGTCACTCAGTGTGAGATCAGGTGAATAAGGAGGGTGGGCCATGTGATCTTGCCTTTTTTGGTCAAAACTGCTGAATATTCAGTGCAGTGTGAGGAGGTGTAATTGTAAATCACTTATCATGAAATGAGCAAACACATTGAAAGAATTTCCAAAAAAATTCACTGAAGCCATATACAACTTCTCACAAAAATGATAGCTGGTATCCTGATGCTAATGGGTTACTAGAACTTTTAACTAGTGGAGAAAGGTTGTACTATAATGGATTCACACTCCAAAAAATTAATTCCAGTTTATTTGTGTCTCCTTGTAAAATACTCCACTTCCAATACTTTTATTTTTAAGTATCAGAGCAAGTATAATTACCATTAAGCACAATAAGCACAGTAGAGTTTATTTGCAAACAAGCAGTTGAGACAATTACTTATCATGCAAATCTTAAAAGTGACAAATCTTTTTAATTTATATTTCATAGACACACAATTGTTTATCTTAAAGTACTTTATTTTAAGATATTTGGTTTTTCCAAATAAATAAATAAGCCTGTTTAGTGTAAAAATTTAAATCAGTATATAAATATGTATATCACAACAAATTAAAAAGTACAATTAAATTCAAGCAATCTAATATTGAAGATGAAACAACAGAAAAGACATGAGTTCAAAAATTTAGAGAACTATCTCCAAACTATGTAAGTTTAATAGATTAAATAGGTAAATCTAACTAAAAAGAATATAAAATAAATTATATATAAATATATGATGTGTATGTGTTTGTATATGTACACATGCATGCATGCATACATGTATACACATATATAACCAAACTCCTCATAAACAGTATATTATTAAACTATAATTTTATTTTAAATTTTATGATCAATGTTTTCAAAATAAACCATTGAAATATGATTAATATATTAACTATAGACCTATGGTTTTAATTTTGTTTTTATAATCTTGTTTAATGTTAATATTGTCTGTTTTAATTTTTTTAATGATGTAGGGTACAATTCAGGGTTAGGTATATAATTGGTCATTGTACAGGTAAAGTTTGGGCCTCACTTTGGTCTCCACCTCACCTGGTTTGAGATCAGCTATCCTTATTGATGAAGTGTGCCTCCACTGAGTCCCCTGGCAATGTCCCACTACTGGAAATCCATTTCTTACAGTATTATGATAACTTTTCAGGGTCTGCTTATGAATGAGAGTATGTGGCACTCAGTTCTTTGTTTTTGTGATAGATCACTAAATATTATAGACTCTAAATACATCCAGTTTGCTGCAAAGTCCATAATTTTGTCCTTTAAGTCTGCATAATATTCCATCTTGTGTATGTGCCACCATTTTTTATCCATTCCATTTTCTTGTCTTTTTTTTTTTTGAGTTGGAGTCTCACTCTGTCGCCCAGACTGGAATGCAGTGGCTGCTCACAGCCACCGCAGCCTCAACTCACTGGGCTCCAACGATCCTTCCACCTCAGCCTTCCAAGTAGCCGGAATTACAGGCACGTGCCACCATGCCCGGCTGATTTTTTGATTTATTGTAGAGATGAGGTCTCGCCAAGTTGCCCCTGCGGGTCTCAAACCCTCGGGTACAGGCAATCCACTCACCCCAGCCTCCCAAAGCATGGGATTACAGGCTGAGCCACCGAGTCTGGCTCATTCCATTTTCAAAGGGCAGTAAGGTTGGTTCCATGTTTCTGCTACTGTGAATAATGCTGCAATAAAAATGCTTATGCTGGTATCTTTTAAGTAGAATGATTTGAGTTGTTCTGGGTATTTGCCCAGAAGAGGAATTGCTGGGTCATATGGAAGGTCAATTTTTATATCTTTTAGGAATCAACACACTGTTTTCCACAGAGGTTGTACTAGTTTCCACTCTCACCAACAGTGTAGAAATGCTCTTTTTTTCCCACATCCTCTCCAGCATCTGTTGTTTTTTTGTTATTGGTGATGGCCATCCTGACTGGATTAGGTGGTATCTCAGTGTGGTTTTAATTTTGCATTCCTTTGATGATTAGTGAGACTGAGTATTTTTTCATGTATCTGTTGGCTGCTCATATGTCTTCTTTTGAGAAGCCTATTCATGTCTTTTGTACCACTTTTTAATAGGGCTGTTTGATTTTTTCTTTTCAGGATGTCTGATTTCCTTGTAGATGCTAGATGTTAGGCCTTTGTCAGATATACAGTTGGCATGCATATATTTTTACCCATTTAGTGAGCTGTCTCCCCACTCTCTTGATGGTTTTCTTTGCTTTGCAGAATCTTTTCAGTTTGATTAGATCCCACTTGTCTATAACATCTCTTATGGCATGGGTATTTCGGGTTTTGACCACAAATTGGTTGCTAACACCAATTCCTGTAAGGGTATCTCCTGCATTTTCTAAGGTTCTTATAGTGTGAGGTGCTATGTTTCAGTCTTTTTTTCCATTTAGAATTGATTTTTGTGTATAGTGATAGGTAGCAGTCTTGTTTTAATCTTCTGCATGTGGTCGGTCAATTTTCCCATCACCATTTACTAAGTTCTCTCCACCCCAGTGGTTGTTAGTGGAGGCTTTGTCAAAGATGAGTTGGTTGAGAAAATTAGGTATTGCTTCTGAAATCTCTATCCTATTCCATTGGTCTATATGCCTAGTCTTGTATCAATATCAGGTTGTTTTGATTACTGTAGTCTTATAATAAAGCTTAAAGTTGCAGAAGTGTGATACCTACCACTTTGTTTCTTTTGCTGAGGATTGTTTTAACTATTCATGCTGTTTCCATATGAATTTCTGAATTGTCATTTACAGGTCTGAGAAGAATGATGCCTGTAATATAATTGGTAGTGCATTAAATACGTAGATCGCCTTAGGTAGGATAGACATGTTAACAATGTTAATTCTCCTAATTCATGAGCAAGAAATATTTTTCATGTGTTTGTGTCATCTTTGATTTCTTTGAGCAGTGTTTTATAGCTTTCTTTATAAAGGTCTTTCATGTCTCTGGTTAGGAAGATGATGAAGTATTTCATTTTTTTGTTGCTATTTTTTATGGGATTGTGCTTTTTATTTAGTTCTCGGCCTATTTGTTGTTGGTGTACAAGAATGTGACTGTCATATGTGCATTTGTTTTATACACTGAGATTTTGCCATAGTCCCTTATCAGTGCAAGAAGCTTTTTGACAGATTCTCTTGGACTTTTGAGGAATTGAATTCTATCATCAGAAAAGAGGAATAACTTGACTTCCTCTTTTCCTATTTGTATGCCCCTGATTTTCTTCCCATGTATGATTGCTTTAGATAGGACTTCCAACACTATGTTGAACAGGAGGGGTGAACGTGAGCAGTCTTGTCTTGTTCTGGTTGTCAGGAAAAATGCTTTCAATTTTTGTCCATTTAGCAATATGTTGGCTATGGGTTTCTTGTAGATGGCTGTTACTATTTTACAGTATGTTTAGAATGGATATTTCTTATTGATAGATTGAACTTTTTATCTTTATGTAGTAACTTTCCATGTCAGTCTGGCTAGGAGTCTGACCATGCCTATATGTTCAAGAGTATTTATCAAGAAAGGATGCTGGATTTTATCTAAAGTTTTTTCAGATTGTAATGATATAATTATGTAATTTCTATTTTTATGTCTGTAAGTATATTTAAATACATTTATGATCTTGTGGATGTTGAAGCAGTCCTGCATTCTGGGGATGAAACTTCATCATGTTGGATGATTCTTGAAATGTGTTGATGGATCCAATTTGCTAGAAGCTTGTTGAGCATTTTTGAATTTATGTGCATCAGAGATAATGTAGTTCTCTTTCCTTGTTGGATCTTTACCCAGTTTGGCTATCAGTGTGATGTTAGCTTCATAAAATGATTTGAGGAGAGTTCCATCTTTCTCAATTGCTTGGAATATTTTCAATAGTGGGCCCTGAACAATTATCATAATGCTATAAGAAAGGGATTGGCAGTAGTCTGAAACTGCCAGGAGAGGGAGAGGGCACACTTCATCAGTAAGGATACCTGATCTCAAACTAGGTGTAGTGGAGACCAAGGTGAGGCCCAAACTTTACCTACACAATGGCCACTTTTAAACCTAACCCTGGATTGTACCCTGCATCTTTAAAATAAAAAATAAAATAAATAAATAAATTTAACAAGTCATTAACCTCATATTAGAATGCCTATCTCATTGTTATCTGCATATTATAGGTTTTTTTTTAGTTTAAACCTTAACTCCTTCACAAGGCACTTTCTTGCTAGTATATGTACTATTCTTTAATCCCATTCTCTTCTGAAAAGAGCTGATTTCATTTCTTACATTGAAATCATGGAGTCTGGTAAGCAACATGAATAAGTGTTGCAAATAATGTAGACCAACTATATTTTAATAGTGAGTGGAAGAAAGTTGTCTAGAGCAGAGATTGTCATATGAAGGAGACAGTTACTACTAGGCTGAGCTAACATTTGGTCCATCACCAAAGGATCAAAGAGTTGTTTACCTGCTGTTTATAGGTAGCAAGTCTGGGCTTAGAGGTAAGATGTAAGTCACTGTGCCTCCTTTTATTTCCAGGTCCGGACTATAGCTGCACTCAAGCTTGTGGCAGGTAAAGATGACAGTTTTCTTGACTGTGTTCTATAGCCCATGTAAACGAATCTTGTTTTCTTTTGCCAAAGTAAGAGAATAGCATAGCAGCAAGTTTTTTCAGGTTGGTATAGTCAGCCTAGGCAAATAATCCAGTAGGGAACTTTCTCATGGTCTTCATACAGGCTGAGACCATTATAGAATGAGACCAAAAACTGACTTCCACTGCATGATCCAGGATGTTTCTATTAAATCAAACCCCTCAATTTCATGTGATTATGTATACAGGCAATCTGTCCTTAATTTAAATTTGTTTTCATTCACTGAAATCATTAAATTATCTGTCTTCTATCAATACTAAAATTATCATATTCACTGGTTTTCTCCTTTCCCATCCTTCCCTACTAAAATTACTTATAATTTTTCATTATAGTTTTATCTTTCAAATTTTGTAAGTACTTAGCCAAGTTATTGAATTTTTAAAATTTTATTAATGCAAATCTGATACTTAAAATGAGTGACAGAGTGGCAGAGAGAGCTGAACACTGGTGCTGAGTTTGTGTAACTTATTCTTATGACTGAAGATCATCTGAAAAGAGGATGCTGCAGTGTAAGAGTTAGGCATTGAGGATTTCTGTCCTGAGGGTTCTTATTTATTCAACATGTGATGTGTAGAAGTCTTTTCCCCATTTCAATCCTTCTGCTCTTCCTACATCCAATGATGAGAGGAGCCTAGATTGAAGCTTTTAAATTTTTATTCAGCAAAATGTTTCTTTTCATAAAAATCATCCTAAAACTGCCTATATACACAACAGATTAAAATGCTTCTGAGGGGTCAGGCTGAGGTTGGACTTAAGTGGTTGAAATCCTACAGCTGGGTTCCTTTTTCATACCTAACACTACTTCACCAGCAACACCTTCACAGATTTATTTGAATTAGTTTTTATGTTCCTGCTCTAGACTTGGCAGAGTAGCTCTAACCTTTTGTATTTTCTCCTTTCATTTTCTTTCCATTTGAAATGTGTCAAGCATGACAAAGAGACTTATCTTGTTTTTATTTTATTAATTTAAATAAAAATTGAAATAGACACAGTTTTTTTGGCTAGTGAGTACTGTGTTGAGCATGCAGGTTCTCAGTCATCATGTGCTCCTCTTTCTAAAAGCAGTGTCTCTTCTGTCTTCATCAGACACTCCTACTCCATTGTGCTGCTTACGGTCTTGGTAATTTAGCCCTCTTCTGCTATTCCCCATTTTACAATTGTTCTCAGTTCCCAAAAGCTGAGCTCACTCCACCTATTATCTCTTCAGCTATTCTTGAATAATAGGTTGCTTCAGATCCTAGCTGTTCCTGCACATGAGGCCACTTCTAATCCTTGAATTTTCACATACTTCGCTATTGCAATTGTTTGTATTTTCCTATTATTTCAGTTTTCATGTATTCAATTCCTCTTGTCTTGCCTGTTGTATTCTTTGTTCTGAAGTGTTTCAAAATTTCAACTTTTTGCACATCCTCAAAATCTTAAAATAGAGGTCTTACAATAGTCTTGAAATCGAGATCATAAGAATAACAAAGCAGACTCTTTGTGACAATAAAATACCAAATTATAAACCGACCTAATGCCATTCCAGACAAGAATTAAATCACACATCCCTGCAGGTCATTCTGAAATAGTGTATTGATTAACAGACTCCTGTTATCTGAACTAAAACATTCCATTCTGCTGACTCCAGATTTTTAGACAAAGCTCTATTCCTTCAGACAACTGCAAATTAAAGAATCTCTAGAGGAAGTCAGGAAGATGGTGGCCGAACCAGATGGATTATGCAGGTCCCAGTGTGAGTGAGTGAGTGTATGGAAAATTTTGTGTACAAGCTGGTGAGTGGGTGTGTGAGTGGCTAGGGAGCTAGTAGCCAGTGCTCTCCTGGTGCAGCGGCTGGTGTTACTGCTGCTTGACTTGGACACTAGCAATTCAGAAGCCAAGCACCATTTTTAAAAAAATCAACAAAACCCTTCCTGGAAAGAAAATGCTGGGAGAGACTGACTAAGTGAGGACTCATGAGCAAGTAGCCAGAGCCCACCTGGTGTGAAGATTTGTACTGTAGCTTCTCTACTTGGTCCCTGACTGTTCCCATGTCATAAAAGTTGAGTGCCACTTTTTAAACAAACAAAAGTTTTCCTTTGAAGAAGTTATGGGGAGAGACCATTGCTCCAGGCTCTGCCTCACCACTATAGCAGTAGAAACTGCCAGCACCAGGCTTTGCCTCACCACTCCAGTTCCTGGCCAGGCACTGGCAGCAAGGACTGTGAAGGGAGCCCAGAGGCAGAGTCCCACCAGAGAGGAGAAGAGAGGTACCCCACCACTATCTTAAAGGTAGGGCAGGAAAGTGCTCTGACTTGATCAACAAGAGCAACAGACCCAATCTCTGTGACAGATGGATCAACTACCCAGAGGGAATATCCTGAAAGCAAAAACTTCAGAGTAACCTAACAAATGCTGAACCCCAGGTGCCCCACTCCTATGCTGATTCAGCTGCAAGACAAAGAGTGTGAACAGAAAAGGATGAGGAAGAACTCCAAAGAGATCAGTGGGGGTCTGGGATTGACTCAAACTCCCTACTCGCCAGCAATCCTCTGAATGTCACAACTGGGTCATGACTGAGAGGGCCAAAACCAGGTGAGCCTGGTTGTCAGTCACAACAGGAGATCTCCATTCCAGAATAGGCCTGGCTGGAGCACCCTCCCATGAGTACATACTTGGCAGAGAGAAAAATCCAACACCTCCCCTAAGGAGGAGATTTCTATGACCATGAGAGAGTGGGAGGGGAGGACTGAAGACTAACCCACCTTCACTGCCCCTCTTCCCTCCCTGCTTCAGATACCAGGGAAAGAGTGAAATAGGTGGAAGCCCTGCTGGAGAAAGCAGACTAGAGGAACAATTTCAGAGGCTGCCACAAGAGAGCAGGGTTTTTTTATTTTTTTTAATTTTTTGCCTGTTTGTTTCTGAGCTCAATTATTTTTAAAATTTGTTTTGCATGAATGTTTACGTGAGGGTTTGATCTACATCCCTTTTTTTCTTTTTTCTTTGTTTTTTTCTGTTTCTTCTTTTGTTTATTGTTTTCTGTTTATGTGTGGATGTAAATGATTGAGTGTTCATCTTTCAATTTTTGCTGCTGTTGTTTGTTAATTTTTGTTCTTTTCTTTTCTTTCTTTTTTTTTTAGTTTAAGGTGTGTGTCAATATATGTGTGAGAGTTCAATATGAATTCCTTTTTATTTTCCTGGGCTTTCTGTTTTTCTTCTCCATTCATTTGGCACTAGAGAGGTGTGTTTATGTTTAGTTTTCTTGTTTTTTGTAGGTGTTTCTTTTATTTCACTTCATTGTTATTCAGGTTTGTTTTGGAGTGTGTGTGTGTATGTCTATGTGTATGTCTGTTCAACTGTTTTCTGGTTTTGTTTCTGTTTTCATCGTTCCGTGTTTTCTTCTTTTTCTTTTTTAATTCTTGTCCAACTTATGTCATTCTATTTTTATCTGTGCTCCTCATTGTTATCACTGTATCTCAAAATAAGGGGATACACACATATACCCATTGCACCATCATATAGAGTGGTGGTGAGGAGTGGGTCTCAGGGAACACAATCACAATCAGTGAACATTGTAACTTGCAAGTAGTTTCTGAATCCTAGCTCCCCATCTCCTACCTCAATTGACTTTCAAAACTACAAAGACCACAAAGCTTCCATCCACAATCCTATTTCAAAATAGAACAAATTCAGAGCCCATATCAGGGAATAATAGAGGGCTGAGCAAACAACAGAGGGGGAAACAACTCCACTGACACTGAATAAGAGAACTAAAGAGAAAGAAAAGAGATCTGTCACAAAAGGAAAAAGCAAAGGAAGATCAAGGTAATTTCAAATGTAACAAAGAGAAAACATTTGAAAAATCAGATCTAGGAGCCCAAGTAATGGAAGTGATGAATGATTGGCCCAAAACTATGACAGGTATTAAGGAATGGATAAGAAGAATAAAATTCAAGGAAGGCAAGATGCAACACTGAAAGAACTTGTAACAGAGATTTTGTCAATAAAAAATTTCATCCAGGAAATAAATAACAAGATGACATGCATGGAAAGCAGAATTAATTTAGTAGAAGAAGAATCTCAGAAACTGAATACCAGAACATGGAATTAACTTGATCTGAAAAAACATAGAAGACACTGAAAGAAGGAACAAAGCTTACAAGAGATGTGTGATTATATCAAGAGACCAAGCCTGTGCCTAGTTGGTATCCCAGAATAAGAAAGGGAAATCAAAAACAACTTGGAACAAGTATTCCAGAAGGTAATCCAAGAAAACATTCCCCATCTCACCAGAGATGTGACCAGACAAACACAAGAGATACAGAGAACACCCACAAGACTTCAAATGAGAAGACCAACCCCTACACACACAGTAATTTGCCTAAACAAAGGACAAACAAAAGAAAAAATCCTAAAGGCAGCAAAAGAGAAAGGCCAGGCTACATATCAAGGACAAACAATCAGAACAGTACCAGACTTATCAACAGTAACACTACAGGAAAGGAGGGACTGGATGCCAATAGTTGAAGTCCTCAAAGATAAACAATTTCAACCAAGAATTTACTACTCAGTCAAGCTGAGTCTCATCAGTTATGGAGAATTAAAATATTTCCCAGACCTCTAATCCCTAAGAGATTATGCAACTTCCAGGCCAGCTCTACAGGAGACACTTAAAAAGGTATTAAGCACAGAAGAAAGAATAAAAAGAATGACCACATACTTCCCAAGAGAACAGCAAAGCACAGAATCAACAGAGAATAAGGTTCAACAACAAACTTGAGAACATGCACATATATCTACCCCAAAGCCAAAGGAAAACAAGAAAAAAACTTTATAAGAATCCCATGACAGGGATAAACAGTCCTATTTCAATAATCAGCCTGAATGTGAATGAACTAAATACAACACTGAGAAGAAACAAAATGGCAAACTGGATAAGAAGCCATGACTCAATTATTTGCTGTATCCAGGAAACTCATCTCACCACAAGGGAGGCACACAGACTCAAAGTTAAAGGATGGAAAACAAATTTCCAGGCAAATGGATCACAAAAGAAGACAGAAGTTGCACTCTTAATATAAGACAAAACAACCCTTAAGCTACCAAAAATTTAAAAAGATACAAATGATCACAACATTATTATAAAAGATTCAACCCATCAACTTGAAATACCCGTCCTAAGCATATATGCACCCAATACAAGATCAACAGCATTTATAAAGTAATTATTAAGTAAACTAAAAAAAGATGTTGATTCTAACACTATTATAGCAAGGGACTTGAATATCCCCACTAACAGCCCTAGATAGATCATTGAGGCAAAAAATCAGCAAGGAAATTCAGAACCTAAACTTCAAACTCAACCAAATGCACTTAATAGATACCTCCAGATTTTTCACCCAATAACGAAAGAATATACATTCTACTCATCACCACATGGAATGTACTCCAAGATCCATCCTGTCCTTGACCATAAATCAAGCACAAATAAATTCCATAAGTGTAAAATATTTCCATGAACCTTCTCAGATCACAGTGGAAAAAAATAAGCATCAACATCAAAAAATTTTTTCCAAAGCTGCAAAGACATGGACACTAAGCATCATGATGTTCAACAACTACTGGGTAAACTCTGAAATCAAAATGGAAATCAAAAGATTCCTGGAAACAAATGATAATGAAGAAACATCTTACCAAAACTTCTAGGATGTCATGGAAACAGTTCTAAGAGGGGAATTTATTTCTTTACGAGCACACATCAAGAAAATAGAAAGATCACAAGTTGAGAGCCTATCAAATCATCTACGGGAACTGGAAAGAGAAGAACACCAAAATACCAACTTAAGCATAAGAATCCAAATCACCAAATTAAGAGCCCAAATATGGTACATAGAACACAAAATATCATAGAAAACTTGAACAAAACAAAAAGTTGGTTCTTTGAAAGAATTAACAAGACTGATGGACCTCTAGTCAGAATGACCAAGAAAGAGAGAGAAAAAGCCCAAATAAACACAATCAGAAATAAAACAGTTCAAATCACAACTAACCCTCAAGAAATACAAAAAGATTATCAGAGATTACTATGTACACCTATATAGAAACAAACTTGATAACCTAAATGAAATGGAGGACTTTCTGACATCACACAACCACCCCAGGTTGAAACAAGAAGATGTTGGGACACTAAATAGACCAATAACAACCCAGGAAATTGATTCTGTCATAGGAAACTACCTACAAAAAAAAATCCCTGGAAGGGATGGCTTTTCAGGAAAATTCTGCAAAACATACAAGAAGGAGTTGATGCCAATTTTATTAAAAGTATTCCAGGCAATTGAAAAAACAGAAATTCTTCCCAAATCATTTTACAAAGCTAATATCACACAAATACCCAAACTGGGTAAAGATCCAACAATAAAAGAGAACTACAGGCCAATATCCTTTATAAACATAGATGTAAAACTCCTCAAGAAGATTCTAGCAAATTGAATCCAAAAACACATCTCAAAAATCATCCATTATGACCAAGTAGACTTCATCCTCAGAAGGCAGGGCTGGTTCAACATTACCATACCATAAATGTAATTAAATCATCAACAGATGTAAAAATAAGAACCACATGATTATATCAATAGATGCAAAAAAGCTTTAGATAAAATCCACCATCCCTTCCTGTTCAAAACTCTCAAACACCTAGGTATAAAAGAAACATACCTCAAAATAGTAAGTGTCATCTACAATAAACCTACAGCTAACATATTGCTAAATGGACAGAAACTGAAAACATTTCTTCTGAAAACTGGAACAAGACAAATCTGTCCACTCTCTCTTGTTTAACATTGTGTTGGAAGCCCTAGCTAGGGCAATTAGCAAAGAGAAGGAAACCAGGTTATTGAAATAGGAAAAGAAGAAGTCAAGTTATCTCTCTTTGCTGATGATATGTTCCTATACCTTGAAAATCCAAGAGAATCTGTCAAAAACATGTTTGCACTGAATAAGAAAGTCTTGGGGTACAAAAATAAATGTGCAAAAGACAGCAGAATTCCTATACACCTACAACAAGTAGGCAGAGACCCAAATAAGAAGTTTAATCCCATTTACAATAGCCACAACAAAAAGAAATACTTTGGCATCTTCCTAACCAGAGACATGAAACACCTTTACAATGAGAACTACAAAACTCTGCTCAAAGATATCCAAGAAGACACAAAAATGGAAAAACTTCCATGCTCACGGATAGGAAGAATCAACATTGTTAAAATGTCCACCCTACCAAAAGCAATCTACAAATTCAACACAATATCCATTAAATTACCAACATCATTCTTCTCAGACCTAGAAATGATAATACAGGAATTCATATGGAAATACAACCAACCATGAATAGCCAAAACAGTCATTAGCAAAAGAAACAAAGCAGGATGTATCACACTTCCAGACTTCAAACATTACTATAAGACTGCAGTAATAAAAACAGCCTGGTATTGGTACAAGAACAGGCACATAGACCAATGGAACAGGATAGAGATTCCAGAAGCAAAGTCTCAATATCGCAGCCAACTCAACTTTGACAATGCCTCCAACAACAACCAACAGGGAAAGGAGAACCTATTTAGTAAATGGTGCTGGGAAAACTGGTTGATCACATGCAGAAGATTGAAACAGGACCCCCAACTATCACTGTACACAAAAATTAACTCTAAATAGATCAAAGACCTAAACATAAAACCTCAAACTATAAGGATCTTAGAAAATGAAGGAGACACCCTTATGGAAATTGGAACTAGCAACCAAATGCTGATCAGAGCCCTAAGTGCCCATTCCATAAGAAATAAGATAGACAAGTGGAAACTCATCAAACTGACGAGTTACTGCAAAGCAAAAAAAAAAAAAACATGAAGAGAGCAGTGAGATGGTCCATAGAATGGGAAAAAATATTTGCCAACTCTATATCTGACAAAGGCCTAACATCTACAAGGAACCCAAGTGCACTAAAAGGAAATTCAAACAGCCCCATTAAAAAGTGAGCAAATGACATGAATAGGGTCTCAAAAGAAGCTATACAAGCAGCCAATAGACACATGAAAATGTGTTAAGCCCTATTAATCATCAGAGAAATGCAAATCAAAACCACATTGAGATGCCACCTAACCCCAGTATGAATGACCATCATTAATAAAACAAATAAAAACAGATGCTGACAGGATATGGAGAAAAAGGAATATTTCTACAAGTCTGCTGGGAATGCAAACTACTGCAACCTCTTTGGAAGACAGAGTGGCAATTTCTGAAAAAACTAGAAATTGACCTTCCATATGATCCACCCAATCCCCTATTGGGAATATACCCAGAGGAGCTCAAGTCATTCTACAAAAAAGATACTTGCACACGTATGTTTGTTGCAACTCTCTTCACAATGACAAAATCGTGGAACCAACCATGCTGCCCTTTGAAGCTGCACTGGTTTAAAAAATGTGTTATATATACACAATGGATTATTATGCAGCCATAAATAAGGACAAACATATGAACTTCACAGCAAGTGGAATGAATTTAGAGTCTATTATACTCAATGATCTATCTCAGAAACAAAGACTAGAGTGCCATATGTTCTCACTCATAAGTGAACTTTGAGCAATTATCATAATAATATTAGAAAGGGATTGACAGTAGTAGGAAATTACCAGGGTAAGGTGGATGGGATTGGCAGTTGAGGGAAACTACTATGGAAGGGAGGGGCACATCCCAACAACAAGGGTACCTGCATAATCAACATTTGTATACATAAACCTGAATTGTACCCCACATCTTTAAAAAGATAAAAAAAAATAAAGAATCTGTAAACTCACTTATGACCTGTAAACTACCACTTCAATATATCTCATTTTTTAAAAACCAAACAAGTATATAACCTCCATGTACTGATTCATGACTCTAACTGTAACAAATTCTTCTCTAAAATGTATAAAACAAAGTTGTGATCTAACTGTCTCAGGACCACTACTCATGACTTCTCAAGTTTGTGTTTTTCCCTGGATTGTGGTTACTCATACTGACTCAGAATAAACCTCTTTAAAATATTTTAATTTGAATCTTTCCTTAACTAGTCAAGTAGTGTGTGCTCCCTACTAAATGAATAAACACTATTTTTGCAGTACCAAATTTATGTAAGAAAATAAAATATTTTTTACAGAATATTGCCTCCTCCACTACTCAGGAGCCCCACTGGTTTTTTCCCTATCTATCTTTCAATCTAGGAAATGTGAGGATAATAGTCTAACATTTATTGAACACTGACTATTCACCAGGCCTTGTGAAAAGTGCTTTAAATCCATTATTTCACTTACTTATCTCAAAACCACATTGAAAAAAATGTACTGTTATCTTCTCTACTTTCTTTATTAGAAAGTTAAGGGTTGACAGGCTAAGCATGTCAGAAAGTTGGCTAATAATGGCATTGCATCTCCATCTTGTCCTTCTGACTCTGGAGAATATGTACTTATTTGCTGCAGTCTAAAGTATGGATATGTGAAAGCTCTCTTGCATGCAGCTGGATTATGAGCAACACAAGACCATGGCACAGTCACATCCTGACACTGAGCTCATCTTCTCCTCTCCATGTGGTACAGATGGAACAAATTAAGATAATCCTTGCCAACTACCCATGGAAATCAAATAAGAATATTAATAAAAGTATAACACAGAAGGTAGACAAAATCTGCACCTCAATTTAGGATTTAGGATTTCTGCTTTTCAGAGTGGAAATAGAGCACATCAGTCACCTCATTTTATAGGTGGACACATAGAGTTCCAGTGAGGAAAATGCCTTCTTACTTACATGACAGATTACGACTGGATCCCAAGTCTGTTGACCTCCAATCCTGGGCCTAAATACTATTTATAACTCCCATTGTCTATTTTTATAGCTTTGGGAACAAACTTTCCTCTGCTATAATATGATCTTGTATATAATGTGTAAAATTCTTTATCACAATATACTTTCATATCTCATGCCTAATTTAATCTTCACACAGCACCATAAAGTTTTCACAGGAAAAGAAAACTCCAAATAAAAATATTAATGGACAAATTTACAAAATTTTGTAAAAGTGGTGGATTAATCTGGTTGCTCAGTTTAATTAGCACTTTTTAAATACACTGCACTGCATAGGGAATTTTAGGGACTCTATAACTGCCTCAGCTGGGTTCTTTTGTCTAAATTGTATGCATAGCAAATATTAGGCTATTGATAACACTATCTCTTTTCCTTCAATATTTAGAAAATGTTTTCAACCTTTTAACAATAGGAGTCCATATGCAGCCTACAATTGCTATGTCTCCAAAATGTTTTAATATTTATTATTTTAATAATATACTATGTCTTCAACATTTACCAGCAAATAATTAATAATTATGACACAGAAACAGAACAAATATGTCTTAATCTTGAAAATATAAAAGCAAAATTCCAGGCAAGATGATGATGGGAAAAGTCAGACTGTGATAATTTCTGCAAAGGGTGGCTGCTACAGCCAGTTCTGTGCACCACCATCCCACTGCCACAGCCTATGTGAAGGGTGGCTGCTACAACCAGTCCCACACAATGCACTGCTACCACTTCCCCTGTCGCCTCCACAGAGAGTGACTGCTACAGCTAGTCCCACATGCTGTGTTGCCACCTTGGCCCTCAGCTCCTAGCACCACGAAGTTCCCAGCTCCCTCTTCCACCCCAGACCACCCATGGCATGCTGACCTACAGCACTCAGCTCTGTGGCAGGACCAGAGATCACCTGGAGCCCGGAGTCCAATTGGTGGAGAGAGAAGATCCAGAAGGGTCAGGGAGGAGGACAATGCCCGGTAAAGAGGCACCCACCACAGCCATCTTCTCTGTACCAGGACCAGGCAGAGACAGCATTGCCTGCCCAGCTCCAGGTCTGCACAGCTCTGCCCAGTCTCCAAATTGGGACCTAAGGTAATCGCATGAAGTGGGGAGAAACAGAAACCTCTCTCCCATGCTAGATCAGACACAGACAGATCAGAACTTAGAGGCAGACTTAACAGGGAATAAGATGGCTGGACCTAAATCTGACCCTAGCTGTGGGCAACCCTACCAGCCTGCACTGTGAACTAGAGATCAGAGCTGAAAGAAAATGGGCTCACAGGAATTACCTCAGGCCAATTTTGATTCATTGTTTTTACTTTTTTTATTTTTGTTTTTAGCCTTTCTCTGTTTGTTTTGCCCATTTTTGTTTGTTCTATGTTTTACTTTTTGTTTCTTTTCTCTCGCCTCTCTGTTTTTGTTAACATTTTTGTACTTGCCCTGTTTCTGTTATTTTAATGATTTCTCTTTTTTTCTTGAGACCTCCTGCTTGTGTCAGAGAATTGTAAAACAAAAGGGAGGTTGGTTGGCTTGGGTGTTTGCATGATTGCCTGTATGTTTTAGTTTTTGTTTTACTCTTCTCTGTCTTTGTGTCTCTTTTCATTTGTTAGTCAGTACATTTGTCTGTTCTCCCTCTCCGCCTTCCACTTTCTATCTTTCCCTGTTCCATTTTTTTCCTTTTTCTTACCTCATTTTGCTTCAAGAGAGCAAGGTTACACCCCAACTGCATGGATAGATCATAAGACAGTAGGAAGGGGGATCCAGGGTACCCATACACCTGTCCATAGATACTGGGATCTACAGATAGATTTTGAATCACAACTCCTCCCTCAATCAAATCTCAAAACTGCAAAAAGTATAGCCCCCAAACCAAAATTCAGCCTCAGCATTTAACAAAGATAGAGGATTCACACAAGGAAGAATAGGAGATTGAGCAAACCAAACCAACCCCACTATCCCTGAACAGCAGAATTAAAGAAAGGAGGAAAGAAGAGGGGAGGAAAATCTGCACAAATGAAGAAAAACCAAAAGAAGAATACAGATCTCACAAAGACCCGTGGGAAGTCAGACACTGAGAAAACAGACTTTGGAATGCAAAAAATGAAGAGCCCCCAGAATAACCGGTCAAATACTACAAATCCAGACATAAAGACATTATTATAATAAAAAGAATCAAGGAGGGACAAGAGAAAAATAGGAAGAAGTTGATAACTGAGATAATAGCAGTAAAGAATACTGTGATTGAAATAAATAACCAACTAATAAGCATGGAAAGCATAATTAGCCAAGTAGAAGAAAGAATCTCAGAGCTTGAGGACCAAAATATAGAACTAACCCAAACTGTCCAAAACATAGAAAAGAAGCTTAAAAAGACAGGAAAAAACCTTCAAGAGATGAGTGATTATTTCAAGAGGCCAAACCTAAGAGTAATTGGACTTCCTGAGGCAGAAACAGAGACAAAGACCACCCTGGAACAAATGTTGCATAAAATCATTTAAGAAAACTTCCCTCATCTCATCATTGTTGTGAAAATTCAAACACAAGAGCTCTAGGGAACCCCTGAAGACAACAAATGAGAAGACCAATTCCCAGACACATAATAATTCACCTAAAAAAAGTAGGTATAAAATAAAAAATCTTAAAGGCAGCAAGAGAAAAAGATGAGACTACCTACCAGGGAATAACAATAAGAAGAATAGTAGATTTATCTACAGAAACACTTTAGGCCAGGAGCGCATGGAGCTCAACCTTCAAAGTTCTCAAAGATAAACAATTTCAACCAAGAATAACCTACCCAGCTAAGCTGAGCTTCATCAGCAAGGGAGAAGTAAAATCCTATCAAGACATTCAATTCCTAAGATCTTAAGCTGCCTCTAGAGCACCTCTACAAGAAAAACATTAGAAAGTATTAAACACAGAAGAAAAGGAAAAAAGAGCAATGTTCTTCACAAGAGTGCAGGGAAAAGATTGAAAACACACATGAGTCAATCCAAAAATCAAAAGAAAGATGATGTGCAGGAACAATAACAACTCTATAAGAACTTTATGACAGGGAGAACTCTCACATTTCAATAATTAACCTGAATATGAATGAACTAAATGTGCCACTGAAAAGACATAGAATGGCAAAATGGATAAAATATTATGAGGTAATAATATATTGTCTCCAAGAGACACATCTCACCAGAAAGGACGCTCACAGACTCAAAATAAGAGGATGGGAAGCAAAATTTCAGGTGTTTGAAGCTAAAAAGAAAGCTGGAGTGGTGATTTTAATACCAGACAAAATACCCTTTAAGCCATCAAAAATTTTAAAAGATACAGAAGGTCACTATATAATGATAAAAGGTTAAATCCATCAATAAGAAATATCCATCCTAAACAAATATGAACCCAATATAGGAGCACCAGCTATCGTAAACAGCTGCTAGGCAAACTTAAAAAAGATATTGACTCTAACACTATCATAGCTGGGAATTTTAATGCTGTACTCACAACCTTAGACAGATCATCAGGACAAAAATTTAGCAAGGAGATACGGAACCTCAATATGACTCTTGACCAAATGGACTTAGTTGATGCCTACAGAGCACTTCACCCAATGACCAAAGAATATACATTCTACTCATCACTGCATGGAACATACTCTAAGATAGACCACATACTTGGCCATAAATCAAGCATAAACAAATTTTTAAAAATTGAAATTTTGCCATGCACCTTCTCAAACCACAGTGGAATACAAATAAATATCAACACGAACAAAGTTCCCCCAAAATACACAAAAACATGGACACTAAGCAGCATGATGCTAAGCAACTCCTATGTCACCAGGGAAATCAAAACAGATTAAAAGATACGTGGAAACAAATGAAAATGAAGAAGCATCTTACCAAAATCTCTGGGATGCCATGAAAGTAGTAGTAAGAGGGGAGTTCATATCTCTACAAATGCACATGAAGAAAATGGAAAAATCACGAGTTAACAGCCTAATAAGCCACCAAGGAATCTGGAAAAGCAAGACCAACAAAACTCTAACTTCAGCAGGAGAATCCAGATCACCAAAATAAAAGCCCAAATCTGGGACACCAGAAGACAAAAAGATAATACAAAAAAATCAATAAAACAAAAAGCCAGTTCATTGAAAGGATAAACAAGATTGATGGTCCCCCAGCTAGGTTGGCCAAGAAAGAGAGAAAAAGTCCAAATAAACACAATCAAAAACACAAATGATGAAGTCACATCTAACCCTGAAGAAATACAAAAGATTTTCAGATGGAAACAAACTTGAAAACCTAAAGGAAATGGAGGACTTTGTGACAACACACAACCTCCCTAGGTTGAAACAAGGAGAAATTGAGACCCTAAATAGACCAATGACAATCAAGGAAATTGACTATGTTGTAAGAAAACTACCTACAAAAAAAACCCTGGACCAGATGGCTTTCCAGCAGAATTCTACAAACATACAAAGAGGAACTGATACCAATCTTATGGAAAGTATTCCAGGCGATTGAGAAAAATGGAACTCTCCCCAAATCATTTTATGAAGCTAACATAACATTAATACTCAAGCCAGGCAAAGACCCAACGAAGACTGAAAACTACAGGCCTATATCCTTGATGAACATAGATGCTAAAATTCTCAGGAATATCCTAACAAACCAAAGTGAACAACACATCTCAAACATCATCCTTCACGATCAAGTAGGCTTCATCCCTGGGATGCAGGGCTGGTTCAACATTCGTAAGACCATAAATGTAATTAAATACATCAACAGACGTAAAAACAAAAGCCGCATGATTTTTTTTTTAATTTTTATTATAAAGATGTGGGGTAACAATTCAGGGTTAGGTATATAAACATTGATCATTCAGGTACCCTTCTTTATGAGGTATGCCTCTCCCTCCCATAGAAGTTTCCCTCAACTCCCAACCCCACCCACCCCCCTGACAGTTTCCCATTACTGTCAATCACTTTCTTATAGCATTATAATTGTTCAAGGTCCTCTATGAGTGAGAATATATGGAACTCTGTTCTTTGTTTTTGTGATAAATCACAGTTTTATCGACTCCATATCCATCCAGGTTGCTGCAAAGTCCATATATTTGTCCCTCTTTATGGCTGCATAATATTCCACTGTGTATATGTACTACAATTTTTTCTGCAGTCCAGCTTCGATGGGCAACATGGTTGGTTTCATGTTTTTGCTATTGTGAATAGAACTGCAGTAAACATACGTGTGCAGGTATCTTTTTGTAAAATAATTTGAGGTCCTCTGGCTATATTCCCTATAGGGGAATTGCTGAGTCCTATGGAAGGTCAATTTCTAGTTCTTTTGGAAATCACCACACTGTTTTCCAAAGAGGTTGTACAAGTTTGCATTCCCACCAGCAGTGTAGAAGAGTTTCTTTTTTCCACACCCTTGCCAGCATCCGTTGCTTGTTTTAGTAATGATGACCATTCTTACAGGAATTAGGTGATATCTCAGGTGGTTTTGATTTGCATTTCTCTGATGATGAGAGAGGCTGAGCACTTTTTCATGTTTGTTGGTTGCCCATATATCTTCTTTTGAGAAGTGTCTATTCATATCTTTTGCCCATCTTTTAAAGGGGCTGTTTGGTTTTTCCCCTTTGGTATGTTTGAGTTCCTTGTAGATCCTAGATGTTAGGCCTTTGTCAGATATACAGTTGGCAAATATTTTTTCCCATTCTGTGGGCTGTCTCCCTGCTCTCTTGATGGTTTTGTTTGCTTTGCAGAAGCTCATTAATTTTATGAACTCCCACCAGTTTATCTTATTTCTTAAGGTATTGGCCTTTAGGGTTCTGAATAGGAATTGGTTCCCAGTTCCAATTTCCATAAGGATGTGTCCAGCATTTTCTAACCAGTTTGAGGTTTTACGTTTAGGTCTTTGATACATTTAGAGTTAATCCATTTAGAGTTAATTTTTGTGTAAGGTGATAGGTAGGGGTCCCGTTTCAATCTTCTGCATGTTGTCAGCCAGTTTTCCCAGCACCATTTACTGAATAGGTTCTCCTCTCCCCAGTGGTTGTTGTTGGAGGTTTTGTCAAAAATGAGTGGGTGAGAAACTGAGGCTTTGCTTCTGGAATCTCTATCCTGTTCCATTGGTCTATGTGCCTCTTTTTGTACTGATAACCACCTGTTTTGATTACTGTAGCCTTATAGTAAAATTGAATTCTGGAAGTGTGATACCTCCAGCTTTGTTTCTCTTTACTAAGGATTGCTGTGGTTATTCATGGTCGTTTATGTTTCCATATGAATTTCTGTATTGTCATTTCCAGGTATGAGAAGAATGATGTTGGAAAACTTAGTGGGTATTGCGCTGAATCAGTAGATTGCCTTTGGTAGGATGGACGTCTTAACAATGTTGATTCTTCTTGTCCATTAGCATGGAATATTTTTCCATTTGTTTGTGTCTTCTTGGATTTCTTTGAGCAGTAAAAAAAAAACCACATGATTATATCATTAGATGCAGAAAAATCTTTTGATAAAATCCAGTACATTTTTTGATAAAAACTCTTGAATATCTAGGCAAAGATGGAACATACCTTAAAATAATAGGAGCCATCTATGAGAAACCACAACCAGCATACAGCTAAACAGACAGAAATTGTAACCATTTCCCCCTGAAAACTGGAAAATGACAAGAATGCCCACTCCTGTTGAACATAGTACTGGAAATCCTAGCTAGAGCAATCAGAGAAGAAAAGGCAATCAGGAGTATCTAAATAGGAAAAGAAGAAGTCAAGTTATCTCTCTTTGCAGACAACATGATTCTACACCTTGAAATCCCAGGAGAATTTGTCAAAAACCTCCTGACACTGATAAAGGACTTTGGCAAAGACTCAGGGTATAAAATAAATGTGCAAAAGACAATCTCATTTCTATACACCAATAATAAACAAACAGAAACCTAAACAAAAAGCACAATTCCATTCACAATAGCCACAAAAAAATGAAATGCCTTGGAGATGTGAAAGACCTTTGCAATGAAAATATCCATTCTTCCAAAGGCAATCTACAGATTCAATGCAATACCCATTAAATTGCCCACATCATTCTTATCAGACCTGGAAATGACAATACAGAAATTCACACGGAAGCATAAATGACCACAAATAACCAAAACAATCCTAGCAAAAGAAACAAAGCAGGAGTTATCACACTTCCAGATTTCAAACTTCACTATAAGGCTACAGTAATCAAAACAGTCTGGTATCAGTACAAGAACAGGAATATAGACCAATGGAACAGTATAGAAATTCTGGAAGCAAATCTTCAATTTCTCAATCAACTCATCTTTGACAAAGCCTTCAACAATAACCACTGGGGAGAGGAGAACCTATTCAGTAAACAGAGGTAGAAAACTGGCTGATCACATGCAGAATTTTGAAACAGGACCCAACCTATCATCATACACAAAAATTAACTCTAAATGGATCAAAGACCTTAATGTAAAACCTCAAACTATAAGAATCTTAGAAAAAACAGGGGGCACCATTATGGAAATTGGAACTGGGGACCAATTCCTGATAAATGTTGGTTCTCCTATGCTGGGGACATATATGTTTAGGTTGGATACATCTTGTTTATGGATTGAATCTTTTATTGGTATGTAGTGACCTTCTGTATCTTTTTTATTTTTGATATTTTAAAGGATATATTGTCTGATATTAACATCACAACTCCTTCTGTCTTTTGTGTTCTGTTTACATGATAATTTGCATTTTATCCTCTTACTTTGAGGCTATGAGTGCTCATTCTGGTGAAATGAGTCTCCTGGAGACAGTGTATTGTTGCATCATGTTTTTTTAGTCCAGCTTGCCATTCTTTGTCTTTTCAGTGATGCTTTTAGTCCATTTGCATCCAGGCTAATTACTGAGATGTGAGTGTTTATTGTTGTGGTTATTTGATTGTTTCTTGGTTTTCTTTTGATTTGGGGGCTGATATATATGTGTATTTTCAATCCTTTTCCTGCTTTCTTGGGTAGAGTGAGTCATTCTTTTTTTCTTTATTCTGTGTTTAATATTTTTTTAAGTGCTTCTTATAGAGGTGGTCTGAAGTCTGCGTAAAACCTTAAGGATTGAATGTCTAGGAAGAATTTGAATTCTCCGTTACTGATTGAGCTTAGCTCAGCTGGGTAGGAAATTCTTGATTGAAATTGTTTATCTTTGAGAACTTTGAAGATTGGACTCCAGTCTCTTCTAGTCTATGGTGTTTCTGTATGTAATTTTGCTGCTATTCCAATTGGTTTTCCCTGGTCAGTAGTTTGACTTTTCTCTCTTATTGCCCTTAGGATTTTTCTTTTATACCTACTTTGTGTAAGTAAATTACGTGTCTAGGAGTTGGTCTCATTTGATGTCTTGCTGGGGTTCTCTGAATTTCTTGTGTTTGAATGGTAACATATTTGATGAGATGAGGGACATTATCTTGGATAGTTTCATGGAATGTTCATTCCAGGTTGGTCTATCCTTCTTTATCATCCTCAGGAATGCCAATTAACCATAGGTTTGGCCTCTTGATATAATCACTCATCTCTTGGAGTGTTCTGTTTTTTTAAGTTTCTTTTCTATGTTTTTAACAGTTTGCATTTGTTCCATATTTTGGTCTTCAAGCTCTGACAGTCTTTCTTCCATGTGGTTAATTCTTCTTTTCATTCTTTTCAGTTTGTTATTTATTTCATTTGCTGTATTCTTTATTGCCATCATCTCAGTTATCAGCTCCTTTATTCTGTCCTCTTTTCTCTCCTCATTTCTATAAACTCTCTATTAAAATCTAGATTTCTGTGTTTGTAGTTTGAGACCAGTCATTCTGAGAGGCTCTTCAGTGTGTGAGTTCTGAAGTCTGGATTCTCAGTTTCTGCCTTCCCAGGTGTCTGTATGGGACCAGTGTTCTTCCTTTGGTTCTTCTTCATTTGTGATGGTTTTTCTCCCCCTCTTAAATTCTGTTGCTCAGTGATCAAGGGATTGCTTTCACTTCTGTTTGCTCAATTCCTTCTTCCTCATGTAGATCCTCTGGATTTGTTAACTTTTGAAGTCAGATTGAGGAGGGGAGCTGTACTTTTTGTAGTTTTGAGATTTGATTAAGGTGTGATGGGGGAGCTGTGGTTCAGAAGCTATTTGCAGATCACAGTATCTGCTAACAGGTGTGTGGGTCCCCTGGAACCCACTTCCCATCAACTTAGAATCTATCCATGCATTGGGGGTACTTGGGGGCCTCCTGAAAGCAAAATAAAATAGGAAAAGGGAAAGAACAGAAAAAAGAAGAGGGGAGACAAAAGAAGGTGAAGAGGAAGGAGAAGGAAAACAGGCTCACCAACTGACAAATAAAGGAACAAACAAAAACATATAAGCAAACCAGTATACAAAAAAATGAGCAAAAAACCTGATGATATACTCACACTAAAAAATGCTCATATACAAATAGAAAAACTAAAAAACCCCAAAACAAAACAAAATATTAAAACATAAACTAAAACAGAAAGAAAAAAAGTTCCTCTTCTGTAGCTGTTTCTGGGATTCCAGGTTCCTTTCCCAAGCACCACCACTGTGTCTGGTGGCCACTGTGGAAGAGAGTGGGCTCCAGTCTCTAGCCCTCCACCTCTGCTCTTGGTGCAAGCTAATGGGGTTGCTCTTAGCATGGATTAGATGCCCATGGACCACTGTGGGAGGAGGGTGAATCAGATCCAGACTCAGCTCTTCCATTGCAGCTGCTGTCACCAAGTCCCCCACTCAGGTCAGATGTGTCCATGCCTGGTCCAGCATGTGATTTGGGTTTCCATCTCTCTGTGTCCACTCCTGAAGTAGCCTCTCTGGACCAGTGATTGCAAATCCCAGAGTTGTACAGAGATCACCTATTGATCCCAGGTTGGAGGTTAAAAAAGCTGGGCAGGCCAACACCCAGTCCTGAGACAGAGAAAATGGTAATGATAGGTGTCTTCTCACCAGCAGCAGGGCTCAGCTCCAGATTTACTCCCAGTGCCCTCTCCACAATTCCCTCTGCCAGTGCCTGGTCTTCTGCCATGGGCAGTGGCATGCACCAGGTGCCAGGTTCTCAGGAGCAATTGACCTCTGCTACCTCCTCCCAGGAGATCCCTAAGAATGGCTGGTGATTCTGCTTGCCAGGGACTCCAATCTCAGGGAAGTGGTGGGTTGCAGCTGCCTTTAGAAGAGAAACCCATGTGCCTGATACTGGGTCCCCCTCAGACAAACTTTCACTCACCCTCCTGCACTCACCCACTCAAGCAGACCGTCTTTAGGGACATTTGCCCTTGCAGAGACTTTCACACTCCTACCAGTTCCATCACCATCTTGTCTTCACCTTGTTCAGCAGTTTTTAACCAAAAATAGCATGACTCCCATTATCCACCCTATTCACCTGATCTCACATGGAGCAACATTTTTTTGTTTCTCCAGATTTAAAAAAAAAAAAAAACTCAAAGGGAAACGTTTTGCAATGTTAAAGAAGTGAAACCTAAAATGGCAGAAGCATGACAAGACATCAAAATTGATGAGTTCAAAAACTGTTTTGAGAAGTGGAAAAAGGTCTTGTATGTATTGCATCAAATGGAGAGTACTTTGATGATTACTGAAGTTTAAATATGTAGGAATAAATACACAATTTTTAATAGATGAATTTTGTTTTGGGGGGTTCCATGTATATCCACTTTGGGATTTGTTGATAATATTGTGTACTTGTTCAATATCTTTAGTGGGATTTGCTGATAATATTGTGCACTTGTTCAATATCTTACTTTATTAATTACTGAGTGATATGTGCTTAAATCTGCAATGTACATGTGGATTTGAATATTTCACCTTACAGTTGTTTAAATGTATATTGACTATAGTCTGAGGATATAGCAGACTTTTTGTCTTCTAGATGAAGTAATTTCATTTTCATTGTGAATTTTATCTTTTTATCCCTAACAATACTTTCTACGTTTTTAGAGTCAATTTTATCTAGTTTTTATCTGATCAATTTTACCTATTAATATAGCAACACTAGCATTATTTTTGTCTGCTCTTAATATAAATGTATCTGTCCTTTCTGTTCTAGCCAATGTGGTTTCATTTCCTTAAAATTTTGTGGGGGGGGGGAAGAAAACGTGAGTTAAAGAATAGATCTTAGCATATTGTGATGACTCTGCTGGTGTTCTATGCTTCTTGTGTATTGACATTTTTTTTAAGCCACACAAACTGATGCCAACTGGGCTATTAAGTTCTGTGTGAAAATTCAAGCTGAATTCAAGATGCTGAAAGTGAGCATTGCAAAATAGTCTCAAAAGTGGGCTAAGCTTTCAGATTATTGACTCAGAGGAACCAGGATCTGATAAATTAAATGGGGGAAAGGAAATAAAGATGCTGAAAAGGATTTTTTTATTTCTAAAATTGTATTTATTTATTTTTATAGTTATTTTATTTTATTTTTTTAAATGTGGGGTAAAAATGAGTGTTAGGTACATACGTGGCATCATGCAGGTAAGGTGCCCTTGTTGTTGCAATGTGAACCCCCCCACTCAGCAGGCAGTGTCCCACTACTGCCAATCCCTTTCTTATAGTATTGTAATAAATGTTCGAGGTCCACTTGTGAGTACATGTACTCAGATCTTTGTTTCTGTGATAAATCACTGAGTCTTATAGACTCTAATGCCATCCAGGTTGCTGCAAAGTTCATAATTTTGCTTTTCTTCTGGCTGCATAATATTCCATCTTGTAAATGTACCACATTTTCTTTATCCAGCCCACTTTCAATGGGCAGCACTGTTGTTTCCATGTGTTTGCTATTGTGAATAATGCTGCAAAAGCATGCATGTACAGGTATCTTTATTATAGAGTGATTATAGAGTTCCTCTGGGTATATTCCCAGAAGAGGAATTACTGGGTTGAATGGGAGGTCGAATTTCAGATTTTTTTAGAAATCACCACACTGTTTTCCACAGGGGGTGTACTAGTTTACATTCCCACCAAAAGTGTAAAAATGCCCCCCTTTCCCCACATCGTCTCCAGAAACTTGTTTTTTGAGTTATTGATGACGGCCATCCTGACTGAAGTTAGGTGGTAGCTCGGTGTGGTTTTAAGTTGCATTTCTTTGATGATTAGTGAGGCTGAGCATTTTCTCATATATCTGTTGGCTGCACATATGTCTTCTTCTGGGAAGTGTCTATTCATATCTTTTGCACATTTTAAAATATGTTTGTTTTTTCCTTTTGGCATGTTTGAATTTCTTATCGATAATGGATGTTAGACCTTTGTTAGATTTATAGTGGCAAATATTTTTTTCCCATTATGATGCCTATCTCTCCACTCTCTTGATGGTGCCTTTTGATTTGCAGAAGCTTTTCAGTTTGATGAGGTCCCACTTGTCTATCTTATCTCTTATGGCATTTGGTTTTGGAGAGTTGATCAGGACTTGATTGCCTAATACAATTTCGGTAAGGGTGTTTCTTCCTATTTTCTTCTAGAATTTTTATAGTGTGGGGTTTACATTTAGGTCTTTGACCCATTTAGTCGATTTTTGTGTCCTGTTTCAGTTCTGTATGTATTTTCTCAGCACCATCTACTGAATAGGTTCTCCTCTCCCCAGTGGTTGTTGGTAGAGGCATTGTTGAGGGTGAGTTAGTTGAGAAATTGAGTTTTGCTTCCAGAAACTCTATCCTATTCCATTGGTCTAAATTCCTGTTCTTGTACCAATACCAGGCTGTATTGATTACTGTAGTTTTATAGTAGAATTTGAAGCCTGGAAGTGTTATACCTTTCATTTTGTTTATTTTGCTAAGGATTGCTCTAGCTAATTGTGGTCTTCTATGTTTCCATATGAATTTCTGTATTATAATTTCAAGATCTGAGAAGAATAATGTTAGTAATTTAATAGGTATTGTGTTAAATCTGTAGATTGTCTTTGTTAAGATGGACATCTTAACACTGTTAATTCTTCCCATCCATGATCATGGAATATTTTTCCAAATGTTTATGTCTCCTTGGATTTATTTAAGCAGTGTTTTGTAGTTCTCATTGTAAAGGTCTTTCACTTCATTGATTAGGAAGATGCCAAGGTATTTCACTTTTTTGTGGCTATTATGAATGAGATGGTTCTTTTAATTTGAGTTTCTGTCTGTTTATTGTTGGTGTACAGGAATGCAACTGTCTTTTGCATGTTTATTTTATACCCTGAGGCTTTGCCAAAGTCCTTTATCAGTGCAAGCAGGTTTTTACAGACTCTCTTGGATTGTCTTTCTTTCTTTCTTTTTAACATATTTTGTATTTTAAAATTGTGGGGTACAGTTAAGGATTAGGTATACAAATATGCATCGTTCAGACACCCTTGTTGATAAGGGATATCCCCCATGCCCAGACAGATATTGGCTGCCATTAATCCCACCTCCCTTCCCCTCCCTGCCACCCCCATAGTTACCAGCCACTGTCAATTCTTTTCTTATAGTATTATGATAGATATTCAAGGTCCACTTATGAGTGAGAACATGTGATACTCAGATAAATGTTTCTGTGAGAGATCACTCAGTATTATAAACTCTAGTTCCATCCAGGTTGTTGCAAAATTCATGATTTTGCTCTTTTTTATGGCTGCACAGTTTTCGATTGTGTATATGTACCACATTTTTTAAATCCAGTCCTATTTTGATGGACAGTAGGGTTGGTTCCAGGTTCTTGTTGTTGTGAACAATGTTGTGATAAAAATACGTGTACAGGTATCTTTATTATAGAGTGATTTGAATTCTTCAGGGCATATTTCAAGTAGGGGGATTGTGGAGTCATATGGGAGGTCGATATTTACAACTTTCAGGAATCGCCACACTGCTTTCCACAGAGGTTGCACTAGTTTACACTCCCACCAACAGTGTAGAAGTGTTCCCTTTTCACCACATCCTCTCCAGTATCTGTTACTTTTTGAATTATTGATAATGACCATTCTGACTGGAGTTAAGTGGTATCTCAGTGTAGTTTCAATTTGCATCTCCTTGATGATTAGTGAGGTTGAACATTTCTTCATGTGTCTGTTGACTGCCCATATGTCTTCTTTTGAGAAGTGTCTGTTCATATCCTGTGCCCACTTTGTAATGGGCTTCCTTGTTTTTTTTTCTTTTCAGCACGTTTGAGTTCCTTGTAGATCCAGGATGTTAGGCCTTTGTCAAACATGGAGTTGACAAATACTTTTTCCCAGTCTGTGGGCTGTCTCCCTGCTCTCTTGGTGGTGTCTTTGGCTTTGCAGAAGCTTGAAATGTTAATGAGGTCCCACTTGTCTATTTCATCACGTATGGCCCGTGCATTTCGGGATTTGTTCCAGAATTGGATGCCAGTTCCAATTTCCATAAGAGTGTGTCCTGCATTTTCCAAGGTTCTTATGGCTTGAGGTTTTACATTTAGGTCTGTGATTCATTTAGAGTTAACTTTTGTGTATGGGGATAGATGGGGGTCTTGTTTGAATCTTCTGCAGGTGGTCAGCCAGTTTTCCCAGCACCATTGACTGAATAGGGTCTCTTCTCCCCAGTGGTAGGTGGTGAAGGATTTGTCAAAGGTGAGTAGGTTAAGAAATTGAGGTTTTGCTTCTGGAATCTCAATTCTATTCCATTGGTCTATATACCTGTTTCTGTACCAATACCAAACTGTTTTGATTATTGTAGCTTTATAATAAAGTTTGAAGTCTGGTAAAGTGATACCTTCTGCTTTGTTTTTTGCTGAGGATTGTTTTGGCTATTCTGGGTCATTTGTGTTTTCATATGAATTCCTGTATTGTTTTTTCTACGTCTGAGAAGAATGTTGCTGGTAATTTAATGGGTATTGCATTAAATCTGTAGATTGCATTAGGTAAGATGGACTTCTTCACAATGTTGATACTTCCAATTCATGAGCATGGGATATTTTTCCACTTGTTTGTGCCATCTTTGATTTCTTTGAGCAGTGTTTTGTAGTTTTCATTGTAAAGGTATTTCACTTCTTTGGTTAGGAAGATGCCAAGGTATTTCATTGTGAATAGGATTGTGCTTTTTATTTGGGTTTCTGTTTGTTTATTGTTGGCATAAAGAAATGTGATTGACTTTTGCACATTTATTTTATACCCTGAGACTTGGCCAAAGTCCTTTATTAGTGCAAGGAGACTTTTGACAGATTCTCTTGGGTTTTCAAGGTACACGATCATGTCATCTGCAGAGAGATAACTTGACTTTCTCTTATCCTATTTGGATACGACTGATTGCCTTTCCTTTTCTGATTACTCTAGCTTGGACTTCCAATACTAAATTGAACAGGAGGGGAGAGAGTGGGCATCCTTGTCTTGTTCCAGTTTTCAGGGGAAATTGTTCCAATTTTTGTCCTTTTAGGAGTATGCTGGCTGTGGGTTTCTCATAGATAGCTTTTACTATTTTGAGGTATGTTCCATGTTTGCCAAGATGTTCGAGGGTTTTTATCAAGGAGGGGTGCTTGATTTTATCAAAAGCTTTTTCTGCATCTAATGATATAATCATGTGGTTTTTGTTGTGACGTCTGTTGATGTATTAAATCACATTTATTGTCTTGCAAATGTTGAGCCAGACTTGCATCCCAGGGATGAAGCCTACTTGGTCATGATGGATGATTTTTGCGATGTATGGTTGAACCCAGTTTGCTAAGTTCTTGTTGAGAATTTTGACATTTATGTTCATCAAAGATATTGGCCTGTAGTTCTTTTTCTTTGCTGTGTCTTTACCTGGCTTGGGTATCAATGTGATGTTAGCTTCATAAAATGATTTGGGGAGGGTTCCATCTTTCTGAATGGCCTGGAATACTTTCAATAGTATTGGTTTCAGCTCCTCCTTAAATGTCCTACAGAATTCTGCTGGAAAGCCACCTTGTCCAGGGCTTTTTTTTTTGTAGGTAGTTGTCTTATTGCATAGTCAATTTCCTGGATTGTTATTGGTCTACTTAGGGTCTCGGTTTCTTCTTGTTTCAACCAAGGAAGGTAGTGTGATGTCAGAAAGTCTTCCATTTCCTTAAGGTTTTCAAGTTTGTTTCCATACAAGTGTAAATAGTAGTCTCTAATGATCTTTTGTATTTCTTCTGGGTCAGATGTGACTTCCTCTTTTGTGTTTCTGATTGTGTTTATCTGGGCTTTTTCTCTTTTTTTCTTGGTCAGTCTAGCTAGGGAACCATCAATCTTGTTTATCATTTCAAAGAACCAGCTTTTTGTTTCATTGATTTTTTTGTATTATCTTTTTATCTTCTATGTCCCAGATTTGGGTTTTTATTTTGGTGACCTGGATTCTTCTGCTGAATTTAGGGTTTTGGTTATCTTGCTTTTCCAGCTTCCTAAGGTGATTTGTTAGGCTATTAATGTGTGATTCTTCCATTTTCTTCATGTGCATTTGAAGAGATATGAATTCCCTCCTTACTACAGTTTTTATGGCATCCCAGAGATTTTGGTAAGATGTTTCTTCATTTTCAATTTTTTCCAGGTATCTTTTAATCTCTGTTTTGATTTCATCATTGACCCAGGAGTTGTTTAGCATCATGCTATTTAGTGTCCATGTCTTTGTGGGTTTGGGGAGAACCTTGTTGGTGTTGATGTTTATTTTTATTCCACTGTGGTTCAAGAAGGTGTATGACAATATTTAGATCTCTTGAAACTGGTTTATCCTTGATTTACGGCCAAGTCTGTGGTCTATCTTAGAGTACATTCCATGCAGTGATGAGTCAAATGTATATTCTGTGGTCGTTGGGTGGAGTGTTCCATAGGTAACAATTAAGTCCATTTTGTCAAGAGTTACACTGAGGTTTCGGATCTCATTGCTGATTTTTTGTCCTAATGATCTGTCTAGTATTGTGAGTGGGTTATTAAAGTCCTCAGCTATGATAGTGTTAGAGTCAATATCTTTTTTGATTTTTCCTACAAGCTGCTTTATGAAAGTTGGCACTTCTATATTGGGTGCATATATGTTTAGGATAGATATTTCTTGTTGATGGAGTGAACCTTTTATCATTATGTGGTGGCCTTCTGTATCTTTTTAATTTTTGATAACTTAAATATTAATTTATCTGAAATTAGAATTGTGACTTCTCCTTTGTTTTGAGTTCCATTTGCCTGAAAATTTGTTTCCCATCCTCTTACTTTTAGTCTGTAAGTGTCCTTTCTAGAGAGATGGGTCTCTTGAAGGCAATATATTGTTGCCTGCTGATATTTTATCCATTTTGTCATTCTATGTCTTTTCAGTGGTGCATTTAGTCCCTTTACATTCAGGCTAATTATTGAAATGTGAGAGTTTATCCCTATCATAAAGTTCTTATAGAGTTGTTGCTGTTCCTCTTTTTGTTTTGTCTTTCTTTGGGTTTGGGGGTTGGTTCATGTGTGTTTTCCTCTTTTTCCTGTACTCTTGTGAAGAACATTGTTCTTTTTTCCTTTTCTTCTTTGTTTAGTTCTTACTTAAGTGTTTCTTGTAGAGGTGGACTGGTGGCAGCATAAGTCCTTATGGATTGGATATCTGGAAAGATTTTAATTCTCCCTCACTGATGAAGCTTAACTTGGGTGGGTAGGTTATTCTTGGTTGAAATTGTTTGTCTTTTAGAACTTTGAAGACATGGCTCCAAGTTCTCCTAGCCTGCAGGGTTTGTGTAGATAAATGTGCTGCTATTCTATCGGTCTTTCATGGTAGGTGATCTGGCCTTTTTCTCTTGCTACATTTATGTTTTTTTCTTTTATACCTACTTTGTTTATGTGAATTATTATATGTCTGGGAGTTGGTCTATTCATTTGTTGTCCTCCAGTGGTTCTCTGAATCTCTTGTGTTTGAATTTTCACATCACTGATGAGATGAGGAAAGTTTTCTTCAATAATCTCATGAAATGTTTGTTCCAAGGTGACCTCTGTCTCTCTGTTTCAGGAAGTCCAATTGGTCTTTTGAAGTAATCACTCATCTCTTGAAGGTTCTATTCTGTCTTTTTAAGCTTCTTTTCTATGTTTTGACAGTTTGGGTTAGTTCTATATTTTGGTCTTCAAGCTCTGAGATTCTTTCTTCTG
>NW_007022561.1:116833-167841 GCF_000164805.1 Carlito syrichta
CCTCTCTGGGGTCTGGGAGAGACCCATACTCTTCTTTTGGTTTTTCTTCATTTGTGTAGATTTTTCTCTTTCCCCCTTTCCCTCCCCTTCTTTAATTCGGTTTTTCAGGAAAGGTGGGGTTGCTTTTACTTCTTTTGTTCATTCTCCTGTTCTTTCTTAGGAGGGTCCTCTGGCTTTGTTCACTTTTGAAGCTGGACTGTGGGTTGGGGGCTGTACTTTTTGCAGTTTTGTGGTTTAATTGAGGGGGAAGCTGTGATTCAGAATCTATCTGCAGATCCCAGTATCCACCAACAGGTGTATGGGCACACTGAAACCCATTTCCCACTGCAGCAGGGTCTAGGTTTGCTCCTTGGAACAAAACGAGGTACAAAAAAGGAAAAAAATGGTAGAAGGGGGGCCAAGAGCAAGTTAGAGAGAGAGAAAGTGAGAGGGAAAACAGACATACATACCAACTAATGAATGAAAGAGAGACACAAGGCCAGAAAAGAGTGAAAGACAGGCACACAAACAAAATTACCTAAAGCATACCAGTAATCACACAAAGACAGTCCAATAACATCATGGCTTTTGATGTGTTTTTCCCCAACAAAACCGGTAGTCTAAATCAAACAGCAAACAAAGTGAGCAAAACAAACAGTCAAAGCAATATAAAAAAAATCAAAATAAAAAACCAGACTGGCTCTAGAATCTTTCCTGAGTGTCTAAAGTCTCTTCAGCTCTGAGCTCTAGTCTTTCCCCTTTGCTTTTATTGCAGGCAGATAGATTTACTCCAAGCTTGGGTTGGTTCTTTTGGCTTGCTGCCTGAGAGGTCTGTGACAGGGCTGAGTTGCCTGTATCTGATTCAGTGTAGGGGAAGGCCTTTTGTCTCCTGTTTAGTGATGTTACCTTAGAAACCAAGGTGGAGTCTGCCCATACATGGATGGGACAATGCAAATCTATTCCTGGAAAATAGCTGAGCTGGGCAGCTCCTGTTTCACGGATCCTTTCTCTCCACCCGTCCTTTCTCTCCACTGGTCGGGCTCTGTGGGCAATCCACTATGATGGGTTGTGGTGATGTTTCTCCAGTGTCAGGCACCAGGGATCAGTGACACAGTTGGGCACTGGTTCTGGTGTGCTGCCAGTGACCTGGGGTAGAGGAGGGAACTGGGAATTCCCTATTCTGGAGCTGAGAGCTAAGAGCAGCTGCTCAGCACCTCCTGAAGATATACTATTCCCTTACACAACCATGGTGTCCTGCACTGGGTGCCTCAGCCAGAGCAGGGACTGGAGCTGCAAAGGACAGGTGGTAAGCTGTGACAGCAGCTTTGGGCCCTGCACCAGGCACTTCAGTCAGGAAAGGAGTTGGTATCTCTGAGGTGTGGGCATCTAGAGCCTCCCTGGGTGACAAGCTTGGAATAGGGTTGGGCGGGGGCTCAGAACCCAGGGCAGGGAGCTGGAACTCTGAGGAATGAGCACCTGGCCTGCTGGGCTGGGCGCCCAGTCAGGAAGGGAGATGGCAGTGGCTGAGTGCTGGGCAAATCAGTGTAGCCAGAAAGGGAACCCAGATCTCCATAAGGCAATATCCAAGGGCCTCCACAGGGCATCCGGCAGCTTGGGGCCATGTGAGATGTTGTAACTGGGGAGGGAGCTGAGATCTCCACATGATCGGGGCCTGGGGTCACCAATGGTGGAACAGCAGCAGCCAAGGGGCCACAACAGCCAGGCTTGTTTGGGACCAAGGGTCTCCAGACCTCGGTCCAGTGCAGCATGGGAGGTGGGGGAAGGAAAGTATGAGGTTTTTTGGGGTTTTCAATGTATAGGATTATGTCATTCACAAAAAAGGGATAGCTTAACTTCTTCTTTTCCTATTTGGAAATACTTGATTTCCTCCTCTTGTCTAATTTTTCTAGTTAGGTCTTCCAACACAATGTTGAACAGGAGAGGTGAAAGTGGGCAGTCTTGTCTTGTTATGGTTTTCAGGGGAAATGCTTTTAATTTCTGTCTAACAGTATGTTAGCTGTGGGTTTAACATAGAAGACTTAGTATTTTTGAGGTATGCTCCCTCTATGCCTAGGTGCTCAAGTATTTTCATCAAGAAATAATGCTGGATTTTTTCAAAAGCTTCTTCTGCATCTAATGATATAATCATATGAATCTTGTTTTTACATCTGTTGATGTATTTCATTACACTATGGCCTTGTGGATATCGAACCAGCCCTGCACTCTGGGGATGAAGCCTACTCGGTCATGGTGGATGATTTTTGAGATGTGTTGTTAAATCCAGTTTGCTAGAATCTTGTTGAGTATTTTAGTATCTATGCTCATCAAGGATATTGGTCTGTAGTTTTCTTTCTTTCTTGGATATTTGCCTGGTTTGGGTATCAATGTGATGTTAGCTTCATAAAATGATTTGGGGAGAATTCTATCTTTCTTGATTGTCTGGAATACTTTCAAGAGGAATGGTGTCAGCTTCTCCTTGCATTTTTTGAAGAATTCTGCTGGAAAACTGATCCAGGCCTTTTGGCGGGGGAGCGTAATCTTCTTATGATAAAGTAGTTTTCCTGGGTTTTTATTTAGGATCTTGATTTCTTCTTATTTAAACCTGGTAAGGTTGTCTGCTGTCAGAAAGTTCTCCATTTTACTTAGTTTTTGAGTTCATCTCCTTACAAGTGTACATTGTAATCTCTGATAATCTTTTGTATTTCTTCAGGATCAGTTGTGACTTCATCTCTTACATTTCTGATTGTGTTTATTTGGGCTTTTTCTCTCTTTTTATTGATCAGCTTTGGTAAGAGTTCTTCATCTTGTTTATCCTTTCAAAGAACCAACTTTTTGTTTTGTTGATTTTTTGTATTTTTTTCTTCTATGTTCCATATTTGGGCTTTAATTTAGGTGATCTGAATTATTCTGCTAAAGTTAGGGTTTTGGTGATCTTGTTTTTCCAGCTTCCTTAGGTGACTAGTTAGAATGTTAACTTGTAATCTTATGATTTTCTTCATATGTGTTCACAGAGATATGAATTCCCCTCTTGGTACTATTTTCACAGCATCCCAGAGATTTTGGTAAGATGCTTCTTCATTTTTATTTGTTTCCAGGAAATTTTTAATTTCTTCTTTGATTTCCATGTTGATCCATGAGTTGCTCAGCATTATGCTGTTTAGTGTCCATGTGTTTGTGGGTTTGGGGGGAACATTTTTGGTTGATATTTATTTTTATTGGCATTGATATTTATTTTTATTCCACTGTGATCAAAGAAGGGGAACAATGGTATTTTGATCTTGTGAAACTTGTTTATACTTGACTTATGACTGAGGATGTGGTTGATCTTGGACTATGTTCTACAAGGTGATGAATAGAGTTTACAATTCATTACTGTTGGATGGAGTGTTCTTTTGTTATCTATTAGGTCTATTTGGTCAAGCATCAGGTTGAGGTTCCATAGCTTCTTGTTGACTTTTTGCTATCATGATCTATATAGGGTAGATAGAGGGGTATTAAAGTCCCCAGTTATGGTAGTGCTAGAGTCAATACCTTTTTTAGTTTACTTAGCATCTGCTTTATAAAAGCTGGTGCTCCTTTGTGAAGTGCATGTATGTTTAGGATGGATATTTTTTGTTGATGGATTGAACCTTTAATCATTATATAGTGTCCTTCTGTATCTTTTTAAATTTTTGATAACCTAAGGGTTATTTTGTCTGATATTAAGATTGCACCATTTTATGCCTTTTCAGTGGTGTATTTAGTCTATTCATATGCAGGCATATTATTGAGGTGTGAGAGCTTATCCCTGTCATGAGGCTATTATAGACTTTATTGTTTTTTTACTTGTTTGTTGGTTTTCTTTTGATTGGACAGGTTGATTTATGTGTGTTTTCAATCTTTGCATCATAATGTATGCTTTATTTGTTCTTTGTTTTCTTACATTCTTGGGAGGTCCATGGTTGTTCTTATTTTTCTTTCTTTTGTCTCTTGTAGAGCTGGTCTCAAGGAAACATACACTCTTGGGGATTGAATGTCTGGAAATGATTTTAATTTTCCATCACTGATGAAATTTCACTTAGCTGGGTAGGAAATTTGGCGTTGGAATTGTTTATCTTTGAGTGTTTTGAAAATTGAGTTCCAGTCTTTTCTAGCTTGCAGTGTTTTTGTACATTAGTCTGCTACTATTCTAATTGGTCTTCCCTGATAGATCTTCCATGATATATTTTCTCACAGTTCCTGCTGCTGGTTTCTGATCTGGGACGATGACTGCAGCAGCAGGTGGCACCTGCTTCAGGTGATCCTCACAGTTTTACTCCTTTTTTTCTTCTTTCTTAGTGGTGCTGAGGAGATGGTGCCTGCCTCTGGACTATAGAGCATGCTGAGTTCTCAGTAGCCGTGCATGGTCGTTGCCTAAGCAGGAGATATTGGTCCTCTCCTTTCCACTCAATCATATTCACACAACTTTTGCTGACACCCTTGGGTGAATACTGGTCTCTTCACCCATTCATTGATGCAGAGACTAATTCACTCCAACCGCCCCCATTGTCATCTTGGGATTCCCCCTTGCAGACAAGATATTAATGCCTTTTGAAGGGTCTAGCTGCCACTGGTTTGTCTACACTTCTTACCTTTATGATACAAATCATACTAGGAGACCCAGCTGTAAAATGCATTGGTAGGTGTAATTGGTTTTGGAAATAATATTTTTGTGCCAAATGATATGTGTGCTCATTTTGTGTGTGTGTGTGTTTGTGTGTGTGTGTGTGTGTGTGTGTGTGTGTGTGTGTGTGTTGTGTGTTTTGCTAGGTAGTACATGATTTTGTTGGGATTTTTTTTTTCCTTTTTCTGTGCCTATTAGTATTTCCAAGTTGTGATATCTTTCACCTTCCTTGGTGATTACTTGGTGATATCCTTCACCAAATCTAGGATTCTTGAGGCAAAAAGAAAATACCAAGAACTCACCGTCATGTCATTTCTCAGATAAACACATTCCTAGCCAACTTGTCTTCTGTCACAATCTTCTTATGTTTATTTTTACATAAATTCCAGGATTTTCAGTGGTAGAAAAAGAGAACACATGCCTACTACATAGTCCTAGAAGGAATTGCAGTGTTTTCTGTTTCATTAATGGCAAGTTGATTATTAGTGCTATGCAAGTTGTCTTTCTAATATTCTGTCAGGTTGTTCTACTGATTACAGAAAGTGGATGCTGACATCTCTAATAAGAATTGTGCATTTGCCCAGTTTTCCTTTCAATACTGTCAAAGTTTCTCTTCATTTATATCAATGTTCTGTAATTTAGTGCATACAGATTTATGATTACTATCTCATCTTGATGGTTTATTTGTTTATAAAAGCTTTCTTTTTATCCCCGGCATTATTTCTTGTTTATAAGTCTAATTTGTTAACCATCACAGCTTTCTTATAATTGTTATTTTCTTGATATACACTTTAAATATCATTAACTTTTAAATAAATTTCATATTAACATTAATACTTGGAATGCAAATTTTGTAGATAGAATATTATTTGAGTTTTACATATTTCTAGTCTGGAAATTTCTGTCTTTTTTTAAAAAAGATATGGGGTACAATACAGGGCTAGGTATAGAAAGGTTCATTATGCAGGTACCCTTGTTGATGAGGTGTGCTCTTCCCTTCCCTGGGAGTTTCCCTCAAATGCCAATCCCACACACCCCTTCCCTAGCAGTTTCCCACTACTCGATACCTTTCTTATAATATTATGATAATTTTCCAAGCTCCACTTATAAATGAGAACACTCTGTTCTTTGTTTCTGTGCCAGATCACTGAATATGACCTACTCTAAATTCATCCAAGTTGCTGTGAAGTTCGTATGCTTGTCCTTCTTTATGGTTGCATAATATTCCATTGTATATATGTACATTTTTAAAATCTAGTCCAGTTTCTATGGGCAGCATGGTCGATTCCATGTTTTTGCTATTGTGAATAGAGCTGCAACAAACATGCATGTGCAGGTATCTTTTTTTGTAGAATGATTTGAGTTCCTCTGAGTATATTCCCAGTAGGGGGATTGCTGGGTCATATAAAAGGTCAATTTCTAGCTCTTTCAGAAATCACCACACTGTCTTCCAAAGAAGTTGCACTAGTTCTCATTCCCACCAGACTTGTACAAGCATTCCATTTTCTCTGCCACCTCACCAGCATCTGTTATTGCTTGTTTTGCTAATGATGACCATTCTTAATGGGGTTAGGTCGTATCTCAATGTGGTTTTGATTTGAGTTTCTCTGGTGATGAGTGAGGCTGAGCACTTTTTCATGTGTCTGTTGGCTGCCCATATATCTTCTTTTGAGAAGTGTCTGTTCGTGTCTTTTGCCCACTTTTTAATGGGGTAGTTTGATTTTTTTTCTTTTTGGTGCATTTGAATTCCTTGTAGATCCTAAATGTTAGGCATTTGTCAGAAATACAATTAGCAAATATATTTCCCATTCTGTGGACTGTCTCCCTGCTCTCTTGATGGTTTCCTCTGCCTTAAAAAAGCTCATCAGTTTGGTAAGTCCCACTTGTCTATATTATTTCTTATGGTATGGGCACTTAGGGTTTGGATCAGAAATTGCTTGCAGTTCCACTTTCTATAAGGGTGTCTCCTGCATTTTCTAAGATTCTTATAGGTTGAGGCTTACCTTTAGGTCTTTGAGCCATTCAGAGTTAATTTTTTTGTATGGTGATAGGTAGGAGTCCTGTTTCAATCTTCTGCATGTGATCAGTCAATTTTCCCAGCACCATTTAGTGAATAGGTTCTTCCCTCCCCAGTGATTGTTGTTGGAGGCTTGTCAAAGATGAATTGGTTGAGAAATTGAGTCTTTGTTTCCGGAATCTCTGACTTGTTCCTTTGGTCTATATGCCTATTCTTGTACTGATACCAACCTGTTTGATTACTGTACCTTTATAGTAAAGTTTGAAGTCTGGAAGTGTGATACCTCCTGCTTTGTCTCTTTTGCTAAGGATTTTTTTTTTTTTTTTGGCTATTTGTGGTCATTTCTGTTTCAGTATGAATCTCTGTATTGTCATTTCCAGGTCTGAGAAGAATAAAGTTGGTAATTTAATGGGTATTTTGCTGAATCTGTAGATTGCCTTTGGTAGAGTGCACAACTTAACAATATTGATTCTTCCTATCCATGAGCATCGAATTTTTTTCCCATTTGTTTGTGTCTTCTTGAATTTCTTTGAGCAGTGTTTTGTAGTTCTCATTGTAAAGATTTTCCACTTCTCTGGTTAGGAAGATGCCGAAGTATTTCTTTTGTGTACGTGTGTGTGACTATTGTGAATGGAATAAAGTTTTTTATTTGGTTCTCCACCTGCTAGTTGTAGGTGTATAAAAATGCAGCTATATTTTGCACATTGATTTTGTACCTCAAGACCTTGCCAAAGTTCTTTATCAGTGCAAGCAGGTTTTTGATAAATTCACTTGAATTTTCAAGGTATAGGATTATATCATCAGCAAAGAGGGATAACTTGACTTCTTTTTTTCCTATATGGATACCCCTGATTTCCTGTCTTGTCTAATTGCCCAAGCTAGGTCTTCTGACACAATGTTGAACAAGAGGGGTGAGAGTGGGAAGTCTTGTCTTGTTCTTGTTCTCAGGGGAAATGCTTCCAGTTTCTATTCATTTAGCAATATGTTAGCTGTGGGTTTATTATAGATTACTCTTACAATTTTGAAGTATGTTCCTTCTATACCTAGGTGTTTGAGAGTTTTTGTCAAGAAGGGATGCTGGATTTAATCAAAAACTTTTTCTGCACCTAATGATACAATCATGTGGTTTTTGTTTTTATATCTGTTGGTGTATTTAATTACATTTATGGTCTTGGGAATGTTGAACCAGTCCTACATCCTGGGGATGAAGACTACTTGGTCATGGTGGATGATTTTGGAGGTGTGTTTTTGGATTCTGTTTGCTAGAATCTTGTTGAGGATTTTTGCCTCTATGTTCATAAAGGTTATTGTTCAGTAGTAATCTTTTTTGTTGGATCTTGACCAGTTTGGGCATCAGTGTGATGATAGCTTCATAAAATAATTTGGGAGAATTCCGTTTTTCTCAATTGCATGAAATACTTTTATAGGATTTGTATCAGCTCCTCCTTATATTTTGTAAAATTCAGTTGGAAAGCCATCCAGTCCAGGGCTTTTTATTTGTAAATTGTTTTTGAATGACAGAGTCAATTTACTGGCTTATTATTGGTCTATTAAATGTCTCAATGTCTTCTTGTTTCAACCTGAGGAAATTGTGTAATGTCAAAAATCCTCCATTTCATTTAGGTTATTAAGTTTGTTCACATGTAGTTGTACATAATGATCACTGATAATCTTCTGTATTTCATCATGGTCAGTTGTGATTTGATCTTTTGTATTTCTGATTGTGTTTATTTGGACTATTTCTCTTTTTCTTGGGCATTCAGGCTAGGGTTTCATCAATTTTGTTAATTCTTTCTAAGAAACAGCTTTTTGTTTTGCTGGAGTTTCTTCTTTTTTTTTTTTTTTTTTTTTTTTTTTGTCTTCTATATCCCATATTGGGGTTCTTATTTTGGTAATTTGAATTCTTTAGCTAAAGATAGGGTTTTGGTGGTTTTCTCTTTCTAGATCCCTTAGGTGATTTGTTAGGCTCTCAACTTGTGATCTTTCCATTTTCTTGATTTGTGCTCATAGAGTTATAAGTTCCCCTCTTAGATATGATTTCATGGCATCCCAGAAGTTTCTGTAAGACGTTTCTTCATTTTCATTTTTTTCCAGGATGTTTTAATTGCTACTTTGATTTCAGTGTTGACCCAGTAGTTGTTCAGCATCATGCTGTTTAGCGCCCATGCCTTTGTGGCTTTGGGAAAATGCTATTGATGTTGATATTTATTTTTATTTCACCATGGGATGAGAAGCATGGCAATATTTCAACATTATGGAATTGTTTATGCTTGATTTATGACCAAGGATGTGATCAATCTTGGAGTCCATTCCATGTGGTGATGAGTAGAATGTATATTCTGTGATTGTTGGGTAGGATAACCCGTAGGTATCTATTAAGTCCATTTGGTCAAGTATCAAGTTTAAGTTCTGAATCTCCTTGTTAATTATTTGCCTTGATGATGTATCTAGGACTTTTAATGGAGTATTCAATATACCTGGTATAATAGTGTTTCAGTTTACTTAGTAGTTGCTTTATAAATGCTGGTACTCCTATGTTGACTGCATATATGTTTAGGATGCATATTTCTTGTTGATGGATTGACCTTTTTATCATTATGTAGTGTCCTTTTGTATCTTTTTAAATTTTTGATAGCTTAATTGTTGTTTTGTCTGATGTTAAGATCATGGCTTCTGCCTTCTTTTGTGATCCATTTGCCTGGAAACTCATTTTACATCCTCTAACTTTGAGCCTGTGTGCATCCCTTGTAGTGATATGAGTTTTCTGGATGCAGCAAATCGTTGGGTCATGGTTACTTATCTAGTTTGCCATCCTCTGTCTTTTCAGTGGAACACTTAATCCATTCACATTCAGGCTGATTATTGAAATGTGATTGTTTATCCCTGTCATGAGACTTTTATAATTTTTTTCTTTGTTTGCTTGTTTTCTTCTAGCTTTGAGGTTGATATATGTGTATGTTTTCAAATTTGTTGTACTGTATTCCCTGTTGATTCTGTGCTCAGCTTTTCTCTTGGGAATTGTGTGGTCATTCTTTTTTTTTTTCTTTCTTCTGTGTTTAATACCTTTTCAAGAGTCTCCTGTAGAGCTGGTCTGGAAGCTGCCTAATCTCTCAGGGATTGGATGTCTGAGAAGGGTTTTAATTCTCCATCACTGATGAAGCTGAGCTTGATTGATTAGGACATTCTTGGTTGAAATTGTTTATCTTAATGACTTTGAATATTGTACTCAAGTCCCTCTTGATTATAGTGTTTCTTCTGATAAGTCTGCTGCTATTCTGATTGGTTTTCCCCAATAGGTAGTCTGACTTTTCTCTCATGCTGCCTTTAGAATTTTTACTTTTGTGCCTTCTTGTGTAGGTGAATTACTATGTGTCTAGAGGATAGTCTTCTCATTTGATGTCTTGTGGGATTTCTCTTATCTCTTGTGTTATGCTGGTTACATCTCTGTTGAAATAGGGAAAGTTTTCTTGGATTATCTCCTGAAATACTTGCTCCAAGGTGTTCTCATTTCCCTTTCTTCTTCTGGGATACCAATCAGGTGTAGGTTCTGCCTCTTGATATAATTGCATATTTCTTGTAAGCTTCATTCTTTCCTTCTGAATTTTCTTTCTATTTTTTTTACAGATTGGGTTAATTCCATGTTCTGGTCTTCAAGTTCTGAGATTCTTTCTTCAGTTGAATTAATTCTGCTCTCCATGATTGTCATCTCATTTTTATTTCCTGGAGGAAATTTTTTATTGCCAAAATCTCTGTTACAAGATCTTTCAGTGTTACATCTTGTCTTTCTTGAGTCTTATTCACTCTTTCCATCCATTCCCTAATCCTTGTCGTATTCTGGGGCCAGTCATTGGTGACTTCTTTTTTGGCCTCCAAGGTCTGATTTTTCAGGAGATTTCTCTTTGTTACATTTGAAATTACATGTGGTCTTTCTTTGGTTTTTCCTCATTTGTGACAGATCTCTTGCTTTTCTCTTTAGTTCCACTATTCAGTATCAGTGGGAAAGGCTTTCCCTTCTGATGTTTTCTCAGCCCTCTATTCTTCCCTGATCTGGGCTATGGGTTTGTTCTATTTTGAAACAAGACTGTGTGTGAGACACTTTTCTGTCTTTTGTAGTTTTGAGAGTCAAATAAGGTGGAGAATGGGGAGCTAGGATTCAGAAACTACTTGCAAGTTACAATGTTCACTGATTGTGGTATATATTCCCTGAGACCCACTCCCTACCACCACTCTATATGACAATGTAATGGGTACGTGTGTGTACCCCTGAGTCAAGATACAGTAACAGCAATTAGGAGCACAGAGAATAATAGAATGAAATAAGATGGACAAAAAATTTTTAAGAAGAAAAAAACTCAGGAAAATGAAAGCAAAAGCCAAAGGAAAAAAGCAATTGAACACACGCACACAGACATACACACACTGTCCTAAACAAACTAGAATAACAACAAAGTGAAAAAAACAAACAACAAAAAGGAAAACTAAGCACACACACACATGCCTAGCAAAAGATAAATGGAGAAGGAAAAGAGAAAGACTTGATAAACAAAAACAAAACAAAGGAATTCATGTTGAACCTTCACACATACATTAAACTAAAAAAAATTTAAAAGAGAAGGAAAAAGAGTAAAAACAAACCAATAACAAAACAAAACTGAAAGATGAACACGCAATCACTCACATGCACACATATATAGAAAACAAAAGAAGAAAGAAAAAGTTAAAGACAAGGAGAAAAAAGAGTGGGGATGTAAATCAAACCCTCACATACACATTCATGCACAAAGGAAAAATATTTTTTAAATAGCTGAACTAACAAATAGGCCAAAAAAATTTTTTTAATTTAAAAAACACCTTGTCCTCTTGTGGCATGCTCTGTATTTGTTCCTCTCATCTCCTGTGCTTTTTCCTTCAGAGCTTCCACCTCTTTCATTCTCTCTCCAGTGTGTGGAACAGGGAAGAAGGAAGGAGGTGCAGTGGAGTGGGAGGGGCTACAGTCCTGCCCTCCTACTCTCACATGGTCAGGGAGCTCCCCTCCAGTGGGGAGATGTGGGATTGTTTCTTCCCCAGGTATGTACTCTTGGGGAGTGTCCTAACCAGGCATATCCTGGAAAGTAGTTCTATTGTGACTGACATCCATGCTCCACCTGGGTTCATCTCTCTCAGTTGTGCCCCAGCCATGTGGGTCTGATGTTCAGAGGATTGCTGGGGAGGGGGGAGTTGGGTCAGCCCTGGACCCACTACTGATCTCTTTGGAGTTCTTTCCCATCCTTTTTTGATCACACACTTTGTCCCACAACTGGATCAGGGTAGGAAGTGGGAGGCCTGAGACTCGGCACTGTCAGGTTCCTGTGCAGTTTGTCCTTTCAGGATAGTCCTTCTGAATCATGATCAATTCCTGAGTAGTTTATCCAGCAGTCACAGAGATTGGGTCTCTTGCTCCATGGTGAGCAAGTTGGAGCACTTTCCTGCCCTGCCTTCAAGATGGTGGTAGGTTGTCTCTCTCAACCTCTCTGGTGGGATGCTGCCTTTGAGCTTCCTCCACCACTCCTTCTGCCAGTGTCTGGTGAGACACTGAAGCGGTGAGCCAAAAAAAAAACCCACTCTCTCCTACTGCAGTGGTGAGGCAGAGCCTGGAGCCAGTAGGTTCTCCCCACTACTTCTTCACAGGAAAACTTGTGTCTATTTTTTTTTAAGTGGCACTCATCTTCTGCAACTTGGGAAGTGCCACAGACTAACTGTTGCACAAGGAGGGCCCTGGCCACTTGCTCATGAGCCCCCACTTACTCAGTTTCTCCCAGCATTTTGTTCCCAAGAAGGGTTAGCTTATTTATTTTTTATTTTTTATTTTTTATTTTTTTAATTGATATTTTTTATTATGATGTTGTGGGTTACAGTTAAGAGTTAAGTATACAAATACATTTCCTTCAAGCACCCTGTTATAAGAGGTGTTTCCTCATCCCCAGACAGATATTTGCTACCATTAATCCCATCTCCCTCCCCCCATAATTTCCCAATACTGTCAGTCATTTTCTTATAGTATTACATTGGATGTTCAAGGTCCATTATATGAGTGAGAACATGTGATACTCGGATCTTTGTTTCTGGGAGAGGTCACTCAGTATTATTGACTCTAGTTCCAACCAGGTTGCTGTGAAATTCATGATTTTGCTCTTTGTTATGGCTGCATAGTATTCCATCGTTTATATGTACCACATTTTTTTAAACCAGACCTCTTTTGATGGGCAGCATGGTTGGTTCCAGGTTCTTGCTATTGTGAACAATGCTATGATAAACATACATCTGCAGGTATCTTTTTTATAGAGTGATTTGAGTTCTTCAGGGTATATTCCCAGTAGGGGGATTGCGGGGTCATATGGGAGGTTGATATTTAGAGCTTTTAGGAATCACCACACTGCTTTCCACAGAGGTTGCACTAGTTTACACTCCCACCAACAGTGTAGAAGTGTTCCCTTTTTGCCACACCCCCTCCAGCAGCTGTTATTTTTTGAGTTGTTGATAATTGCCATTCTGACTGGAGTTAGTTGGTATCTCAGTGTGGTTTTGATTTGCATCTCCCTAATGACTACTGAGGTTGAATATTTCTTCATGTTGGCTACTCGGATGTCTTCCTTTGTAAAGTGGCTGTTCATATCTTTTGCCCATTTTATAATGGGGCTGTTTGTTTTTTTCTTTTCAGCATGTTTGAGTTACTTGTAGATCCAAAATGTTAAGCCTTTGTCAGACCTGGTGTTGGCAAATACTTTTTCCCAGTCTGTAGGCTGTCTCCCTGCTCTCTTGATGGTTTCTTTGGCTTTGCAGAAGCTTGCCAGTTTAATAAGGTCCCACTTGTCTATCTTCTCTCTTATGACCTATGGGTTTTGGGTTTTGTTCAGGAATTGGATGCCTGTTCCGATTTCCATGAGGGTATGTCCTTCATTTTCTAAGGTTCTTATGGTTTGAGGTTTTACATTTAGGTTTGAGGTTTTACACTTAGGAGTTAACCTTTGTGCATGGGGATAGATAGGAGTCCTGTTTCAATCTTCTGCATGTGGTCAGCCAGCTTTCCAAGCACCATTTATTGAATAGGTTCTCCTCTCCCCAGTAGTAGGTGGTGGAGGCTTTGTCAAAGATGAGTTGGTTGAGAAATTGAGGTTTTGCTTCTGGAATCTCAATTCTATTCCATTGATCTATATGCCTATTCCAATACCAATATCAAGCTGTTTTGATGATTGTAGCTTTATAATAAAGTTGGAAGTCTGGTAATGTGATACCACCTGCTGTGTTGTTGTGTTTTTTTGGTTTTTTGGGTTTTTTTGCTGAGGATTGTTCTGGCTATTCTTGGACTTTTGTGTTTCCATATGAATTCCTGTGCTGTTTTTTCTAGGTCTGAGAAAAATGTTGCTGGTAATTTGCTGGGTATTGCATTGAATTTGTAGATTGCCTTAGGTAAGATGGACAGCTTCACGATGTTGATTCTTCCAATCCATGAGCATGGGATATTTTTCCATTTGTTTGTGTCATCTTTGATTTCTTTGAGCACTGTTTTGTAATTTTCATTGTAAAGGTCTTTCACGTCTCTGGTTAGGAAGATGCCAAGGTATTTCATTTTTTTGTGGCTATTGTGAATGGAATTGTGTTTTTTATTTGGGTTTCTGTTTGTTTATTATTTGTGTAAAGAAATGTAATTGTCTTTTGCACATTTATTTTGTATCCTGAGACTTTGCCAAAGGCCTTTATCAGTGTAAGGAGGTTTTTGACAGATTCTCTTGGGTTTTCAAGGTACACAATCATATCATCTGCAAAGAGAGTTAACTTGATTTCCTCTTTTCCTATTTGGATATCCCTGATTGCCTTCTCTTCTCTGATTGCTCGAGCCAGGACTTCCGATACTATGCTGAACAGGAGGGGTGAGAGTGGGCATCCTTTTCTTGTTCCAGTTTTCAGGGGAAATGGTTCCAATTTTTGTCCACTTAGGAGTATGCTGGTTGTGGGTTTCTCATAGATGGCTTTTACTATTTTTGAGTTATGTTCCCCGTATGCCCAGATGTTCGAGGGTTTTTATCAACAAGTGGTGCTGGATTTTATCAAAAGCTTTTTCTGCATCTAATGATATAATCATGTGGTTTTTGTTTTCACATCTGTTGATGTATTTAATTACATTTATGGTTTTAAGAATGTTGAACCAGTCTTGCATCCCAGGAATGAAGCCTACTTGGTCATAATGGAAGATTTTTGAGATGTGTTGTTGAATCCAGTTTGCTAGGATCTTGTTTAGAATTTTAGCATCTATGTTCATCAAAGATATTGGCCTGTAGTTCTCTTTCTTTGTTGGATATTTACCTGGCTTGGGTATCAATGTGATGTTGGCTTCGTAAAATGATTTGGGGAGAGTGACTGGTGACTTGGTGCTGGGTGCTGGGCAGGAGACTATGTAACCAGGGAGGGAGCTGGGACCTGAGACTCCCATGCACATGGTGAAACAGCAGCAGCAGGGGGCTGCAATATCTGGCCCTGTGTGGGACCGAAGGTCCCCAGGTCTCGGACCAGTGCGGCTGGTGGTGGGCTGGAGGATGGGGTAAGAAAAGTAAGTCTTTTGGGGTACTCACGTTTAGAGAATCTCACAAATCCACCTATGCCATTGCCATCTTGTTCTCCTTGAGCACCTGTTTACTTTTTTTAAATGGTTCTCATCTTCTGCATCCCAGGAATCATTAAGGTCCGAGTCAAGCAACAGTGATATCACCCACTGCACCAGGAAAGCCCTGGCCAGCTGCTAGCTTCACAGTCCTCATTCGTTCAATCACTCACACATCCATTCACTCGCCAGAATGCACACAAGATTTTCTATGCACTTATTCACTCACACCAGGAATTGCATAGTCTGACTGGCTCAGTCACTGTCTTCCTACCAATCCTAATATATGTCTTTTGACTGGTGTTCTTAATCCATTTGCATCTAGTATAGTCATCAACATGGTTGGGTTTAATTTTTTTCTTGTTTTCTTTTTGTACTATCAATCTTTTTTGCTTTTTCTCTCTTTTTCTGCATTTGTTTAAATTAATTAACAATCTTTTATAGTATCTTTTATAATCTGTTATTTTTATATCAACCTATATGCAATATATTTTTATATAACTGCCCTGGAAATTACATACTCATCTTCACTATGTAGCAAGCTAACTTCAAGTAATAAGATAAATTTTAAATGTACTTTATGAACCTTATAACACTATATATGCATTTTCTCTATTCTTTATTGTGTGCTACTGTTGTCATACTTTTTGCTTAAATATATATTACAAGCCACACTGTTACTTTTATACAATTATGAAAATGACTCATTTTATATTAACTCACACAATTACCATCTGCAAAATTCTCTCTCATATTTTTTTATCCATGACTTTAAACATATTTTCTCAGTATAGTCAGATGTGCAAAATTTCCGTCTAGATATTTGTAGTCATTCTTATCTTTGTTCCTCTGTCTACAATGCATGCTTTAATTTTTTGTCTACTTACTTTTCTACTGTAGCTTTGAATTTTAGTAATTTTATTATGATGTGCTACGTTTTACTTTTCATAAATTTTGGAAATTTGGAATCATTGTTTCTTTAACTCTTTTTCCTTCCTTATCATTGCTTATCCCTCTTTACTCTATGCTACTACAGTTAAATTATGTTAGACTGTTTGCAATTGCTCACAAATTACTGAGGCTCTGTGTATTGGTTTCCTGTTCTTTTTATTTATTTGTTTCAGTTTTGATATTTTCTGCTTTTATGTCATTAATTTTAGTAATTTTTTTCTGAAATGTCTAGTTTTCTATAAGCTATTCATTGTTGTCCAGTTTCTACTATTGTATTTTGTCATCTGTAGAATTTTTTGGTCTTAATATTTTTTACACTTCCTCTCATTATATTTATAATATCAGGTTTATAAAGACAATTCTAATGTATAATTTCATCATCTCCACAATGTTTTTATGACTAATTATTCCTGTGATTATGAGTCATGTTATCTGTCTTTTGTAATTTTAATAATTTTCTACTTGACAATGAATACAATGAATGTTACTTTTTTGTCTGAATTTTTCTTTCAAGAATGCTGAAGTATGGCTCATCATACACGTAAGTAAATTACTTGTAGATCAGTCTGATAATTTTGAGACTTGTTTTTAATATTTGTTATAATGTGCCATAACTAGTATCTATTCTATGGATATTTCAGTCCTACCTCTAAGGGAAGATTTTTCTGAAGTGTCTGTTGAATACTATGGGTATTCAACAAGTTAGCTCCAATCTAGTTAGTCAGCACTTATATATCTGACAGACCTGTGTATATTAAAGGTTATTCAACTTATATTTTTTAACTTACATTTTCTTGATAGTTTTTCCTCTGTCTGAAATTGTAGTATTTCACACTACTTATGCACTACTTATGTATTTAGCTATAGACTCAAAAGTACTCTTATGTAGATACCTATAATTCTGTTATCCTCTACTCCAGTACTCTTTCCTGTAAATTCCAGCTAGCTCCATCTCAGACTCAATCTCACCAATACTTCCATGCTCTACTTGGGTTTTATGTGATGTTCCAAAAAGTTCCTTCTGGAAAAAGGTTGAGATAATCATATGCTTACAGATTATTCTCCCTTCATTCAGGAAATCAAGCTTAATATATCTGTACACTAATGTCCAAACACAATAATTTTGTATGTTTTGTTTTCATTTTCTAATTGTTTATAGTAGAAAGGCAAGTTCAAATACTCTGTGAATCCACAATTTATGAAATTATATCTCATTTACACTAGAATGCTGCTTTAGTCTTCCTCTGACTTTGGCACATGTACTGTATCTGTATATGTGTGTGAAGAATGATAATAATCAGTCCAAAATTTTTCATTTTTTTCTTTTTTATTTCTATAATAGCTTTGTAGTATGTTGCGTCTTTTAGTTCATGAGAAAAGAACATGGCATATTTATGAACAAGGGGTTGTGGTGAAAAGGTTTTGGTGGTTTGCCAGGCTTTGTATTATAAGACAAACTTCTTCTATTGGTGAAAAGAAGTGTAGCTTTTTAAGTCAATGGTACCTCTTGATTTGAAAGAGTAGAGTCACAATCATCTGATTCATTAATAGTACTTTTAATTTTATCTGTTGACTTCTTTTATTTTCTCTAATGCCAAACCTGTATGAAACATTTCCACTTAGTGAAATGCCCTTTTCTCATAATCAGTGACTTCTAAAGATTGCATCTCTTATCCCACAGATCTCCCAAGTTCCTATCTTTAATACCCCTACAACTATTACTCTAATCTGACAAACCCATAACTATTCTATGTATTCTCCCATCCAATGTAGAATGCTCTTCATCTAATATTGACCTTGAATGATTCCATCAATGCCCCACTACTACCAGAATAGTTCCACAGTTTCTTGTCCACCACAAATCCCTAACTGATATGTTACTCCTGTATAGATAGTGAAGCCAGTGTTTCTGGCACTGGAGGTACCATTTGCATACATACTTTTGGTTCACTAGAATTGCATAGAATCAATTTTAATCAAAGAACAACTAAATAGAAAAAAAGATAAACTTAGTTTCTGGCTTAAGTAGGGACTTCTGAAAATATATATCCACCATAATGATCCTCTCTGGGAAATTTATCGAGTAAAATGTATACTAACCATTTTCCCAGAGATAAAAGAACTCACAAATAAACTTTTTAACAAAAAACTGTCATGCCTTCCATTTGTCCCCCCAAAAGCCCATTTTTTGTGTCTTGAAAATACATTTTTCTCTCTTAGAATCCCTTCTTCCTGTCCCCTTCCTCTATTAAGTTGGTGTGTAAACACTTATGACTAGTTGTTCACAGATCCACTTTGTGTGCTTCCATATATATATGAATAAACATTTGTCTTTTCTCCTTTATCTGTTTTTTGTTAGTTAATTTTCAGGCCCCTAACTATTCAAATCTAAGACAGCAGAAGAATATATTTATTCCCAACATTTTTGTTGACAAGGATGAAATGCTTGGAACTTCCTGTTCACTCCAGAACATATAGCTGAGAACTTTAGATCTCTGACCAAGCAGACAAAGTACATTTTTTTTAAAAAGTTAGATTTCTAGATATCTGCTTGGGGTCTTTTGAGTGAGAGAAGAAAGACCCTCTTATTTTCTTTTCCATTAGATATTTTCCCAATTGAGATCAAAGGAAAAACTTTAGTTAGAAGTAGTTCTTTGGTAGCACATCTGAAAGATAATTCATCAAAACCAAGTGGGTTTTATCCCAGGGAAGCAAAAATCATATTCATGTCAATAAATGTGATTCACTACATACAGATAATTTTTTTAAGTTTTATGATAATTTTACTAGACAAAGAAGGCATTTGATAAAATTCAAAATCCCTTTATAAAAAAAATCCTCAACAAAATAGTCATACAAGGAATATACCTCAAAATAATGAAATACATATATCTTTTATTGATAAATCAACAGCCATCATACTGAATAAGAAAAAATTATAAGCATTGCCCCTCATACCTGGACCAAGACAAAGATCTACTCTCACCACTCATATTTAACATAGTATTGAAAGCTTTAGCCAAAGCAATCAGGCAAGATAAAAAATAAAGGATACTCAAATTGAAAGAGTGAAAGTCAACTATCTGTGTTTGTTGATAATAGAACCTACTACTTATAAAGCACTGAATACTCCTCCAAAAAACACCAAGATTTGATAAACCAATTCACCAGTCTCAGGTTACAAAATCAATGTTCATAAGTCAGTAACACTGCTATGCACCAATAATGACTAAGCTGAGAATAAAATCAAGAACACAAACCCATTTACAAGAGCATCAAATAATATAAAATACCTAGAAATATATTTACTAAGGAGGAGAAAGATCTCTACAAGAACAACTACAAAACTCTAGTGAAATCATAGATGATTCAAACAAATGTAAAAAAAAATCCCATGCTCATGAATTAGATAATAAATATCACTAAAATGGTCATAATACCCAAAGCAATCTGCAGATTTAATAAAGTTCATATCAAATTACCAATGTAATTTTTATAGAATTATTTTGAAATCTTAAAATTTATATGAAAGTAAAAAAGAGCCCAAATAGCCACAACAGGCCTAAGAAAAAAACACTGTAGGCATATGATTACTTGACTTCAAATTATACCATAAGGCCATAGTAATCAAAACAGCATGGTGCAGTTATAAAGTAAATAGGGCAATGGAGCAAAATACAGAACTCAGTAATAAAGCCAAATGGAGCAAAATACAGAACTCAGTAATAAAGCCAAAAACCTACAGCCAACTGATGTTTGACAAAGCAGACAAAAAAATACACTGGTTGAAATGACACGTATTCCATAAATGGTGCTGTGAAAATTAAATAGCCACATGCAGAAAAATTAAACTGGAACCCTATTTCTCATCACATGCAAAAATTAACTCAAGTTAATGACTTAAATATAAAGCCCAAAATCATAAAAATTTTAGAAGAAACCCTTGGAAAAACTCTTCAAGTGTTGGCCTAGGAAAAGAATTTATGACTAAGACCCCCAAAACAAAAGCAACAGCAAGAAAAAATGGATGAAACATAATTAAATTAAAAATTTACTGAACAACAAAACAAATCAATAGCCTATAGAACGAGAAAATATTTGCAAACTATACATGCTACAAAATACTAACACCCAGACTCTAAAAGGAACTCAATGCAATCAGTGGGGAAAAAAATAATGCCATTAAAAAGTGGACAAACCACATAAACAGATATTTTTCAAATAAACATAAAAAAGCTCCTCATCACTAATCACCAGAGAAATGCAAATTAAAATCACAGTGAGATACTATTGCCTTACCCCATTCAGAATGATTATTATTAAAATGCCAAAAAACTCAACACTGTTTTAGTTCAAGAGTTTTTCATCAGACTAGGCAAAGTAGTGAGACCCCATCTTCACAAAACATTTAAAAAGCAATCAGGCATAGTCATGTATGCCTGTAGTTTCAGCCACTGTAGAGACTGAAGCAAGAGGATCACTTCAGGCCAGGAGTTCAAGACTGCAGTGAGCTATGATTGCTCCACTGCACTCCAGTCAGGATGACAGATTAAGACCTTCTCTCAAAATAATAATAATGATAAAACAATAGATTGTGTGGATATAGTAAAAAAGAAAATACTTATACACTGTTGATGAGAATAAAAATTAGTAAAACCTCTTTGGATAACAGCATCTAAATTCCTAAAATAACTGAAAGTAGATCTACCATTTGATCCAGGAATGGCACTGCTGGGCAACTATCCAAAGGAAAAAAAAAGTCATAACAAAAAGAAGACACTTGCAATCATATGTTTATTTGCAATTTCAAAAATGTGGAATCAACTTAAGTGTCTATCAATCTATGAGTGAAGAAAGTGTAATATGCATACATACATCTATAAATATATACATATATGCATATATAAATATAGACATATCCACATGCATATAAGCATATGTCTATATGCATCATGAAATGCTACTCAACCATAAAATAATGAAATTATGTATTTTGTAACTACTTGGATGGAACTGAAGACCACTAAGTAAAGTAACTCAGGAATGGAAAACCACATACCACATGGTCTCATTTATAAGTGGGAGTTAAGTTATGAATCCACAAAGGCATATACAATGGTATAATGGACACTGAAGACTCAAAAGAAGAGAGAATGTGGGAGAGTGAAGAATGAAAAACTTCTTGTCACATACAATGCATGCTACTTAGGTGACAGGTACACTAAAATCCTAGACTTTACCACTGCAATAATCTACGAGAAAAACAAAACACTTGTACTCCTAAAGCTATTGAAATGAAAACTTTAAAAAACTGAAGACATGTGAAGACCAAAAAAGGAGGCCTACATTAAATCCCAGCATCTGGATCTTATACTTCTCAGCCTCCAGAACTGTGAAAGAACAGATTTAAGTTCTACATAAACCATTTAGTCTCAGGTGTTCTATTATAGCAGCACAAAGAAACTAACACAGTCTAATTTACAATAGGATAAAAAAATTAAAAGTTACATGGAAGGAAATTTTTTTTTGAGTTGGAGTCTCACTCTGTCACCCAGACTGGAGTGCAGTGGCCGCTCCCGGCCACCACAGCCTCAACCTGCTGGGCTCCGGCGATCCTTCCACCTCAGCCTTCCAGGTAGCCGGAATTACAGGCATGCGCTACCACGCCCGGCTGATTTTTTTTGATTTATTGTAGAGAAGAGGTCTCACCTGCCCAGGTGGGTCTCGAACCCACGGGCTCAGGCAATCCACTCACCTCAGCCTCCCAAAGGCGCGGGATTGCAGGCTGAGCCACCGAGCCTGACTCATGGGAGGAAATTTAACCAAGGAAGCAGAATATCTTTATGCTGATAATTTTTTTTAATTGTTAAATTAAATTAAAGAAAAAACAAATAAGTGGAAAGCTATCCAATGTTTTTACATTAGAAGAATTAATATTGCTACAATGTTGATATTATTCAAATCAATCAATGAATTCAATGCAATACTTATCAACATTTCAATGTCATTCTCCAACAGAAGTAGAAAAAAATTCTGAAATTCATACAGAATCACAAAAGATGCCATATAGCCACAGCAATCTTAAGCAAAGTGAACAAAGCTGGGAATAACATATGATTTGATTTCAAAATATATTACAAAGCTGTTGTAATCAAGACAGCATGGTACTGGCATAAAAACAGATGTATAGACCAATAAAATAAGATAAAGAGCCAGAATATACATTATAAACCCACAAATTAGTGGTCAACTGATTTCTTTTATGTTTTTTAAATTTTATTTTAAATATGTGAGGTTCAATTAAAGATTAGGTGTATAAGTGGTCATCGTACAAGTGATGTTTGGGCCTACTTTGCCTGGTTTGGGATAAGGTAATTAATTAAGTAATTAATTAATGCCAAGAATCCACAATAGGGAAAAGGACAGTCTCTTCAATAAATGACACTGGGAAAACTGAATATTTACATGCAGGAAAACGAAAGTGGATCCTTACCTCATCCCCATATGAGTCCACTCAAAAAGGATTAAAGATTTGGACATAAGTCCTGAAATTATTAAATATAAAACTACTAGAAGAAAACATGTAAAAGTTTCCATGAAATGGTCTGGGCAGTAAATTTTTGATATGACTTCAAAAGCATAGGAAACAGAAATAAAAATAGACAAATGGAATATTTTCAAATTAAAAAGCATTTGCTCAGCAAAGAAAACAACACAGTGAAGGAAAGGGGAAAACATCTGCTAACTATATATATGATGTAAGAGTATATTGCTTAAGTTGCATGTATTTTTGGATTTGCTAGTTGTTCTTCTGCTTTCTTGTAGTGAGAAAAAAATACATTGTATAATCATTCTTTTTTGATGTGACAAGACATGTTTTGTGTCCTAATATGTTGATTATCTTGGAGAGTGTGCCATGTGCAATTGAACATATTGTGTATTCTGTTGCTGTTAATTTGAGAGTTCTGTCGAAGTCTTTAAGGTTTAATGGTCTCTAATGCTCAAGTTTTCTATATCTTTACTGATCTTTTATCTGGAATTTCTATTCATTATTGAAAGTGGGGTATTAAATTCTTTCACAGTTATTGTGTTGTGTATTTTTTGCTTTGTTTTGTCAATATTTGCTTCATATTTAGCAATCCTGATATTAGCTGCATATGCATTTGTGTCTGCTGCAGGTTCCTAGTAAATTGACCTTTTTATCATTATATAAATAGTATTATTTTTTTTTGGAAGATTGTTTACTTGGCATTTTGTCTAATACAACAATTCTGTCTTCTTTTGGTACTGTTTGAATAGAATACAGTAAACCCTCTACAAATGAACATGTAAATTGTGTGCTTTCCAAGATGCAGATGTGTGTTTGTATGCTTAATTGTGTTTTTTTAATTTTTTGTGTTTATTTTGTTTATTGTTTTGCTTTTTTATGTATTATTTGTATGAAAATTGTTATAAACCTACTACAGTGCAGTAAAAAAAATTTATACATATGATAAGGGATGGATACCCCAAATAAACAAGGAACTCAGGCAACTCAATATCAAGAAACAACAAAACTAAAATGTGGACAAATGATTTGATTAGAAATTTCTGAAAAAATACATAGAAATGGTTAACAGATGAAAAATTCTCAATATCTAATATTATTAGATGCACAATAAAATCACTATATCACCTCAGACCTGCTAGACTAGCTTTTATCAAAATCATGAAATATAACAAGTTTTAGAGAGGATGTGGAGAAAAGGGAACACTTGTACACAATTGTTTGGAATGTACTCTATTCTCAAAAACTGCATGGAAGTTTCTCAAAAACCTAACAATAGATTTACTATACGATCCTGCAATGTCACTTCTGGATATATATCAAAATGAACTGAAATAAGTATGTCTAAGTGATGTCTGCACTCTTATTAATAACAGCATCATTCACAATAGCCAAGATATGAAAACAAAAAGTGCCATCAACAGATGAATGAATTTTAAAATGTGGTATATATACACAATGGCATACAATTCTTGTTTAAACAGAAGAAAATTCTATCATTTGCTGCATAACAGATGAATTCATAAGGTTTTATCCCAAGTAAAATAAACCAGGCACAGAAAGACAGATACCACAATCTCACATATATGTGGAATCAGTAAAAGTCAGTCATAATATCACTTTGTACCTCGTAAGTTTATGCAATTATTATCTGTCAATTAGAAATAAAATAAAGGGGGTTGGAGGAAGATGGGGCAGAGCCAGTCAAACCATGCAAGTCCCATTGTGAGTGAATGAGTGTAAAAAAATTTTGCATATGTGTCTGTGAGTAAGTGGGTGTAAATGGCTGACTAATTGGGTGCTCAGAAGCAAATGGTCAGGACTCTCCTGGTGAACCAGCTGGTGCTGCAACTTCTCTACTTAGACCCTAGCACTTCCTGGGGCATAGAAGATGAGTGCCATTTTTTTTAAATATATAAAAAATATTTTATTTTAAATATGTGGGGTGCAATTCAGGGTTAGGTATACACATGTTCACTATGCAGGTACTCTTGTTGATGAGGTATGCCCCCCTCCCCTGGCAGTTTCCCACTACTGCAAATCCATTTCTTATAGTATTACTATAATTGTTCAAGGTCTGCTTATGAGTGAGAACATGTGGTACTCGGTTCTTTGTTTCTGTAATAGATCACTCAGTATTATAGCCTCTAAGTCCATCCAGTTGCTGCAAAGTTCATAATTTTGTCCTTCTTTATGACTGTGTAATATTCCATTGTGTATATGTACCACATTTTTTATCTAGTCCTCTTTCAATGGGCAGCATGGTTGGTTCAATGTTTTTGCTATTGTATAATGCTGCAATAAGCATGTTTGTGCAGGTATCTTTTTCATAGAGTGATTTGAATTCTTCTAAGTATTTTCCCAGTAGAGGGATTGTGGGGTCATATGGGAGGTCAATTTTAGATCTTTCAGGAATTACCACACTGTTTTCCACAGAGGTTGTTCTAGTTTACATTCTCATCAACAGTGTAGAAGTGTTCTCTTTTCACCACATCATCTCCAACATCTGTTGTTTTTTGAATTATTGATGATGGCCATCCTGACAGGAGTTAGGTGGTATCTCAGTGTGATTTTAATTTGCATTTCTTTGATGATTAGTGAGGCTGAGCATTTTTTCATGTATCTGCTGGCTGCTCATATGTCTTCTTTTGAGAAGTGTCTACTTATATCTTTTGCCCACTTTGTAATGGGGCTTTTTTCTTTTCAGCACGTTTGAGTTCTTTGTAGATCCTAGATATTATGCCTTTGTCAGACAAACAGTTGGCAAATATTTTTTCCCAGTCTTTGAAATGTCTCCTTGATCTCTCAATGGTTTCTTTGGCTTTGATGAGGTCCTGATTGTCTATCATATCTCTTATGGCATGGGCACTTGGGGTTTTGATCAGGAATTGGTTGCCAGTTCCAATTTCTATAAGGGTGTTTCCTGCATTTTCTAAGGTTCTTATAATTTGAGGTTTTAAAATTAAGTCTTTGATCGATTTAGAGTTTATTTTTGTGTATGATGATAGGTAGGGATCCTGTCTCAGTCTTCTGCATGTGGCCAGCCAGTTTTCCCAGCACCATTTACTGAATAGGTTCTTCTCTCCCCAGTGGTTGGGGGTGGATGCTTTGTTGAAGATGAGCCAGTTGAGAAATTGAGGTTTTGCTTCTGGAATCTCTATCCAGTTCCATTGATCTAGATGCCTGTTCTTGTATCAGTGAAAGGTTGTTTTGGTTATTATAACTTTATAATAAAGTTTAAAGTCTGGGAGTGTGATGCCTCCCACTTTTTTTTTAATCAGCAAAACCCTTCCTGAGAAAAAGTTGCCAGGAGTGACAACCAACTCCAGACTCTGCCTCACCACTGCAGTGCCTGGCCAGACACTGGCATCAAGGGCTGTGGAGAGAGCACAACAAGCGAACCCAGAGGCAAAGCCCCACTGAAGAAGATAAAACAGGCACCCCCATCATCTTGAAAACTTAGCAGGAATCAGGGGTAACAGGAAAAGAGAAAGTCAAGTTATCCCTCTTTGCTGATGATATAATCCTATACCTCAAAAATCCAAAAGAATCTGTCAAAAACCTGCTTGCACTGATACAGGACTTTGGCAAAGTCTCAGAGTACAAAATAAAAATGCAAAAGACAGTTGCATTCCTATACACCAAGTTGCATAGAATCAAGTTGCATAGAACCAAGAAGTACAATCCCATTCACAATAGCCACCAAAAAACTGAAATAGTTAGATACCTTACTAACAAGAAAAGTGAAAGACTTTTACAATGAGAACTACAAAACACTGCTTAAAGAAATACAACAAGCCACAAACAAATGGAAAAATATTACATGCTCATGGATAGGAAGAATCAGCATTGTTAAAATGTCCATCCTACCAAAGGCAATCCACAGATTTAATGCAATGCCCATTATATTAACCACATCATTCTTCTCAGACCTGGAAATGACAATACAGCAATTCATATGGAAACATAAATGGCCACAAGTAGTCAAAACAATCTTTAGCAAAAGAAACAAACCAAAAGGTATCACACTTCCAGACTTCAAACTTTACTATAAGGCTACTACTTTACTATAATCAAAATTACTTAGTATTGGTACAAGAACGGGCATATAAACCAATGAAACAGGATAGAGATTCTGAAGCAAGGTCTCAATTTCTCAACTAACTTATCTTTGACAAAGCCTCCAACAACAACCACTGGGGAAAAGAGAACCTATTCAGAAAATGGTGCTGGGAAAACTGGCTGATCACATGCAGAAGATTGAAACAGGACCCATACCTATCACTATACAAAAAAATTAACTCTAAATGGATCAAAGATCTAAAAATAAAACCTCAAGCTATAAAAATCTTAGAAAATGCAGGTGACACTTTTATAGAAATTGGAACTGGCAGCCAATTCCTGATCAAAATTCTAAGTGGCCATCCCATATCATAAGTTATAAGATAGACAAGTGGGACCACACCAAACTGACAAGTTTCTGCAAAGTAAAAGAAACCATCAAGAGAGCAGGGAGACAGCCCATAGAATGGGAAAAATATTTGCCAACTCTATATCTGACAAAGGTCTAACATCTAGGATCTACAAGGAACTCAAACACGCCAAAAAGAAAGAAAAAAACAAACAACCCCATTAAAAAGTGGACAAAAGACATGAATAGATACTTCCCAAAAGAAGATATACAGGCAGTCAATGGACACATGAAAAAGTGCTCAGCCTCACTCATCATCAGAGAAATGCAAATCAAAACTGCACTGAGATTCTCCCTAACCCCAATAAGAATGGCCATCTTTAACAAAACAAACAACAACAGATGCTGGTGAGGATGTGGAGAAAAAGGAACACTTCTACGCTGCTGGTGGGAATGCAAACTAGTGCAACCTCTTTGGAAGTTAGTGTGGCAATTTCTGAAAGAACTAGAAATTACCCTTTCATAAGACCCAGAAATCCCCCTACTGGGAATATACTCAGAGGAACTCAAATCATTCTACAAAAAAGATGCCTGCACATGCACATTTGTCACAGCTCTATTCACAATAGCAAAAACATGGAACCAACCATTCTGCCCATTGAAACTGGACTGGATAAAAAAAATGTGGTACATATACACAATAGAATATTATGCAGCCATAAAGAACAAACATATGGCTTTGCAGCAACTTGGGTGGATTTAGAATCTGTGATACACAGTGATCTATCACAGAAACAAAGAACAGAGTACCATCTCTTCTTACTTATAAGTGAACCTTGACCAATTATTATAATACTCTAAGAAAGGGATTGACAGTAGTGGAAAACTGCTAGGGGAGGGCGTGTGGGATTGGCAGTTAAGGAAAACTGCTGGGAGAGGGAGGGGCGCTCATCAATAAGGGTCCCTGCATAATGAACATTTGTATACCTAACCCTGAATTTTACCCCACATCTTTAAAATAGGAAAGAAAGAAAGAAAGAAAGAAAGAAAGAAAGAAAGAAAGAAAGAAAGAAAGAAAGAAAGAGAAAGAAAAAATAAAACTTGGCAGGAAAGTGTCCCAGCTTGCTCACCATGGAGCGACAGATCTGATCTCTGTTACCAGTGGATTAACTGCTCAGGGTCTGATCATGACCCAGAGGGAATATCCTAAAAGCACAAATTCCAGAGGGACAGGATAAGTGCTGACTCTCAGGCGCCCCACCCCCAACCCTGATTCAGCCATGGGACAAAGAGTGCAACCAGAAAAGGATGAGAAAGACCCCCAAAGAGATCAGCAGACCCAGCTCTCTCCTCCCCAGCAATCTGCTGAACAGTAGACCCTCACATTTGGGGCCTGACTGAGAGAGACAAAGCCAGGTGGAGATTGGATGTCTGCTGCAATAGGAGGACTCTACTCCAGGATAAGACTGACTGGGGCACAACCTGCCAGTACCTGGGGAAAAGACAATCCTGCACCACCCCATCAGAGGGGATATCACTGACCATACGAAAGTGGGAGGGAAAGACTGAAAATTCACCCACCCTCAAAAATTCCTCCTCCTTTTCCAGGCCAGACACTGAGGAGATTGTGAATGAGGCCAGAGTTCCACAGGAGACTGCAGAGGAGCTTACCTGTGATCAGCTGAAAGGAATAATTGCAGAATCTGCCACAGGAGGGCAGGTTTTTTGTTGTTGTTTATAATTTTTTTCCCTTTGTGCATGAATGTGCACATGAAGGCTCAATCTGTCTTTGTGCCAGACTTTTTTTTTCTTTCTTCTTTTTTCTTTCTTCTTTCAGTTTTTGTTTTCTCATTATGTGTGTGAGAGTGATTGAGAGATCTTCTGTCAGATTTTTTGTTTGTTTTTTTCTTCACTTTTTTTAGTTTAATGTGTGTTTGAATGTATGTGTGAGGGCTTAATTTGGATCCTTTTTTAAAATTTTCCTTTTTTCCATTTTGTGTTGGGCATTTGTATGTTTGAGTGTGCATGTGCATGCATGTGTGTGTGTGTTTAGTTTTCCTGGGTTTTTTGGTATTTTTGTTGTGCTTCTTTTGCCAGTTTGTTTTGGTTTCTCTTTGTGTGTGTATATGTGTTTAAGTATTTTTTACTTTGGTTTCTACTTTTGCTTTTCTGTGTTTCTTTTTTTATTTTTGACCATCTTATTTCATTCTACTGTTCTCCTCATTGCTGTTACTGTATATTGGACTCAGGGAGTACACATATGTACACATTGCATTGTCAGAGTGGTGGTAGGGAGTGGTCTCAAGAAATCTAAACCATGGTAGGAAACGTTTTGATTTACAAGTAGTTTCTGAATCCTAGCTCCCCATCCTCCACCTTATTCATCTCTCAAAACAGCAAATCTTCCCACCCACAGCCCCGTTTCCAAATAGAACAAATTCTTAACCCTGAGCGGGGAATAATAGAGGACTGAGCAAGCATAAGTGGTCAAAGCCTCTCCCACTTCCACTGAAAGAATGAAACTAAAGAGAAAAGAAAGAGATCTGTCACAATGAGAAAAATATCAATGAAAGAACACAGGTAATTCCCAGTATAACAAAGAAAAAAATGCCTGAAAATTCAGACCACAGAGCTCAAACAATGGAAGTCACCAGCAACTGGTCCCAGAATGCAGCAGGGATCAGGGAATTGATGGAAAGAGTGAATAAGACTCAAGAAAGACAAGATGCAACACTGAAAGAACTTGTAACAGAGACTTTGGTCACAAAAAAATTTCATCCAGGTAATAAATAGCAAGATGACAAGCATGGATAGTAGAATTAATCAAACAGAAGAATCTCACAACTTGAAGATCAAAACACAAAATTGACCTGATCTGTAAAAACATAGAAAGAAAACTCAGAAAGAAAGAACAAATTCTCCAAAAGATGTACGATTATATCAAGAGGCCAAACCTACACCTGAGTGGTATCTCAAAGAAAGGAAACAGAGAACATCTTGGAGCTAGTATTCCAGTAGGTTATCCAAGAAAACTTTCCCCATCTCACCAGAGATGTGACCATCCAAGCACAAGAGATACAGAGAAATCTCACAAGACATCAAATGAGAAACCAATTCCTAGACACATAGTAATTCAACACACTAAGTAGATACAAAGGAAAAAATTTCTAAAGGCAGCAAGAGAAAACATCAGACTACCTACTGGGGAAAACCAATCAGAATAACAGCAGACCTATTGGCAGAAAACACTGCAAGCTAAAAAGGTACTGGAGTCCAATATTCAAAGTCCTGAAATATAGACAATTTCAACCAAGAATTGCCTAACAAGCCAAGATCAGCTTCATCAATGTGAGAGAATTAAAATTCTTCCCAGACATCCAATCCCTAAGAAATTATGCAGCTTCCAGATGAACTCTAAGCAGACATTTAAAAAGGTATTAAGCATGGAAGAAAGAAAAAAATGAATGATCACACACTTCCCAAGACAACAGCAGAACACAAAATCAACAGAAAATACATCATGATTGCAAACTTGGGAACACACATGCATCAACATAAAAATTAAAAGCAAACAAAGAAAAAGAGCCTCATGATGAGGATAATTAATCACATTTCAATAATTAGCCTGGATGTGAATGGACAAAATGCACCACTGAAAAGACCTCGAATAGCAAACTGGACACACACACAAAATGACCCAATAATTTGCTGCATTCAAGAAACTCATCTCACCACAAGGAATGCACACAGACTCAAAGTTAAAGGATGAAAAATAAATTTTCAGGAGAAAGGATCATAAAAGAAGGCAGGAGTAGCAATTTTAATATCAGACAAATCAACCGTTAAGTTAGTAAAAATGTAAAAAGATACAAAAGGACACTACCTAACAACAAAAGGTTCAAGTCATCAACAAGAAATATCCATCCTACACATATATGCACTCAACACAGGAGCACCAGTTGTTTGTAAGGCAACAACTAAGAAAACTAAAAATAGATATTGACTTTAACACTATTATAGCTAGGGACTTAAACACCCCACTAACAACCCTAGATAGATCATTAAGGTAAAAGAAAAAAGTCAACAAAGCAATCTGGAACCTCAGCTTAACACTTAAACAAATTGACTTAATAGATACCTACGGAACACTCTACCCAACGACCACAAAATATACATTCTACTCATCATCACATGGAATGTACTCCAAGATTGATCACATCCTCAACCATAAGTCAAGCATAAACAAATTTCATAAGCTCTAAATACTACCATGCACTTGATCAGACCACAGTGGAATGAAACTAAATATCAACACCAACAAAATTACCCCAAACCCACAAAGACGTGAACTCTAAAAACCATGATGCTGAACAACTGCTGAGTCAACACAGAAATCAAAACAGAAATTAGAAGATTCCTTGAAACACATGAAAATGAAGAAACACCCTACCAAAAGCTCTGGGAAGCTATCAAATCAATCTTAAGATGGGAATTTATACCTCTATGAACACACATCAAAAAAATGGGAAGATCATAAGTTAACAGCCTAATGAATAATCTGAGGTAGATGGAAAGACAAGACCACCAAAACTTAACTTCAGCAGAAGAATCCAGATCACCAAAGTAAAAGCCCAAACAGAGGACATAGAAGACAAAAAAAAAAAATCATAGAAAAAAAAGAAACAAAAAGCCAGTTCTTTGAAAGAATAAACAAGATTGGTGGATGCCTAGGCAGAATAGCCAAGAAAAGAGAGAAAAGATCAAATGAACATAATCAGAAATGCAAGAGAAGAAATTACAACTGACCCCAAAGAAATACAAAAGATAATCAGAGATTACCATGCTCACCTGTATGAAAACAAACTTGATAGCCTAAAAGAAATGGAGGACTTTCTGACATCATACAACCTCCCAAGGTTGAAAAACAAGGCACTGAGACCATTAGCAAATCAGGAAATTGACTCCATTGAAGGAAACTACCTACAAAAATAAAAATCCTGGACTAGATGGCGTTCCAGTGGAATACTACAAAATGTACAAGGAAGAGTTAATACCAATCCTATTTAAAGTATTCCAGGCAACTGAGAAAAACAGAATTCTCCCTAAATCATTATACGAGACTAACATCACACTATTATCCAAACTGAGTAAAGATTCAGCAAAACAAGAGAACTGCAATCAATATCCCTGATGAACATAGATGTAAAAATTCTCACAAGATTCTAGCAAAACAGATACACAACACAATCTTAAAAATTATCCACCATGTCCAAGTAGGCTTCATCCCCAGGATGTAGGTCGGGTTCAACAGCCACAACACCATATATGTAGTTAAATACAACAACTGATGTAAAAACGAGAACCACATGGTATATAATTAGATGCAGAAAAAGCTTTTGATGAAATCCAGCATCCCTTCTTGATAAAAATCCTTGAACACCTAAGCATAAAAGAAGCATACCTCAAAATAGTAAGCTCCATCTATGATAAACCCACAGACAGCAAATTGCTAAATGAATTAATACTGGAAGAAATTCCTCTGAAAACCAGAACAAGACAAGGCTGACTACTTCACCCCTCCTGTTTGACTATGTGTTGGAAGTTCTAGCAAGAGCAATTAGGCAAGAGAAGGAAATCAGGGGTATCAAAATAAGAAAAGAGGAAGTTAAGTTATGTCTCTTTGCTAATGATATGATCCCATATCTCAAAAACCCAAGATAATCTGTCAAAAACCTCCTCTCACTGATAAAGGAGTATGGCAAAGTCTTGGGGTAATAAATGTGCAAAAGACAGTTGCATTCTTATACACCAACAACAAGCAAGCAGAGAACCAAATAAAAAGCACAATCCCTTTCACAATAGTCACACAAAAAATAAAATACCTCAGCTCTTCCTAATCAGAGAAGTGAAAGACCTTTACAATAAAAACTACAAAATGCTGCTCAAAAAAATCCAAGAAGACGCAAACAAATGGAAAAATATTCCATGCTCATGGATACGAAGAATAAACATTAAGATGCCCATCCTACCAAAGGCAATCTACAGATTCAGCACAATACCCATTAAATTACCAGCATCATACTTCTCAGAACTGGAAATGACAATACAGAAATTCATAAGGAAATATAAATGACCACGAAAAGCCCAAACAATCCTTAGCAAAAGAAAGAAAGGAGGTATCATACGTCCAGACTTTAAACTGTATTATAAGGCTACAGTCAAAACAGGCTTGTATTGATACAAGGACAGGCATATGGACAAAAGGAGCAGGATAGAGATTCCAGAAGCAAAACCTAAATTTCCCAACCAACTCATCTTTGACAAAACTTCCACCAAAAACCACTGGGAGAGGAGAACCTATTCAGAAAATTGTACTGGGAAAACTGACTGACTAAATGTAGAAGACTGAAACTTCTAGTATCTCCAAGGAACTCAAATGTGCTAAAAGAATAGCCTCGTTAAAAAGTGGGCAAAAATACTCTGGTTTCTCTTCAGATCGTATAAATTTTCACCTTTTACTAAAAAGTGGGCAAAAGACATGAATAGATACTTCTCAGAAGAAGATATATGGGCAGCCAACAGACACATGAAAAAGTGCTCAACCTCACTAATCATCAGAGAATTGCAAATCAAAATCACACTGAGATACCACCTAACGCCAATAAGAATGGCCATAATTAATAAAATGAGCAATGACAGATGCCAGTGAGGATGCAGACAAAAAGGAATGCTTCTGCCCTGCTGGTGGGAATGTAAACTAGTTCAACCTTCATGGAAAACAGTGTGGTGATTTCTAAAATGTGACTAGAATTTGACCTTCCATATGGCCCAGCAATCCTACTACTGAGAATATACCTGGAGGAACACAAATCATTCTCCAAAAACTTATCTGCACTCATGTTTATTGCAGCACTATTCACAATAGCAAAAACAGGGAACCAACCATGCTGACCATCAAAACTAGACTGGATTTTTTAAATGTGCTACATATATGTAATGGAATATTATGCATCCATAAAGAAGTATGAACATATGGACTTGTAGCAACTTGGATGGATTTAGAGTCATTAATATTCAGTGTTCTACCACAGAAATAAAGAACAGAATGCCACATGTACCACTCAAAAGTGAACCCTAAATATTTTTCATAATACTACAAGAAAGGGATTGACAGTAGTCAGATACTGCTAGGGTGGTGGTGGGGGTGGGGGCACAACATCAATAAGGGTACTTTACCTGTACAATATCCACTTATATACCTAATCCTGAATTGTACCCCACATCTTTTAAATAAAATAAAGTAAAAAGAAATAAACTAAAATTTAAAATAATAATATTTGTGTTTCATATCTTCCTTAAATAGTTTGATAACTGCAACTTTACTGTTATGCTAAGTTAAGTAACAGATATTTATGAACTTTGTAGATTATTTCTAACCAAGAAACTACCGAAACATTCATTAATACATCTAAGCTTAAGTTTGTATACTTTTTGACTATTTTTACAGAGAGAATGAATTTTTATGTCTCTATTAATAAACCTGAACATTTTGCCACATTGAAAAATTTTGCTATGAAGAAGCATGTACCTATAAAAATTATGATATATTTGTAAAAATTGCTAATCTAGTACAAAAGGTTAATATATAACAGACAATTTGCTATCATCTACTTTCTCATTTTCTCTGTAAAAGAAAGGTTACTAGTGATTAAAATTATGTTTTACATACACTTAATATCACTAGAAATAAGGGGGAAGGGAAACAGCATTGTATGAAAAATATGCAAGGAATGTAGGATGTGTTTTTATTAAAGGAAAAAAAGACAGAATAACTTTATCCTAATGTAAAATGAACAAGCTGACTTAGGTTACACAAAGTGAGATCTTTCCTTCTTCATTCCCAAGTTTTACCGTAAAAAATAACCTCATGGTACAAGCGATGAAGAGCCAATAGATTATTTGAGTATGGCAGCAAGATCAGATCTGTGTTTAACAAACAAACAAAAAGAGGTGAATGGATGTTTTCCTTTCTTCTTTTTATATATATTCACTATCACATGGCAAAAAAATTACTCTTCACTGTGATTACAGGTAAAAATTAGATATAGAATGCACATTCAAATTACTCAGGAAGCAGTATATTGAAGGGGTCAAAAAGCTCTGACTTTGGAAAATTTGAACTATAAGGTACAGACTTTAAAAAAAAAATCTATCCTTTTTGACAGAAAATTAAAATCGGTCACATGAGACATTCATGGTATGGTTTTAATATGGTGGTTGGAGAATAAGTTAAAAAGATATTTGTTTTCTAATGTAAGAGAAATTGTAGAGATAGCATGGGAAGGCAGGCTTGGTCTTAATCCCATCTCTGTTCATCGTAGTATTGTTGTTGTTGTTTTTAATTTGAATACACTTAAGGACTAAAAGTTTTTTTGTTACATAATTATATTGATTGGTGATGAAGTCTGGGCTTTTTAGTCTGTCCATCACCCAAGTATCCACATTGTACCCCTTAAATAATTTATTTTCACCCACCTTTCCTGCCTTATTGAGTCTCCAATGTCTATCCTTCCAAATTCTATGTCCGTGTGTACACATTACTTAGCTCCCACTTATAAGTGAAAACATGCAGTAATTGATTTTCTTTTTTTGACTTGTTTTACTTACAATAATTACCTCCAGTTTTATCTATGTTCCTGTAATTGACATGGTTTCATTCTTTTTTTATGACTGAACAGTATTTTATTGTGTGTGTGTGTATAATTTTTTATCCACTTATCTTGTTTTGAACACTTGTGTTGATTTTTTTATCTTTGCTATAGTGAATAGTGCTGAAGTAAACATGAGTCAGATATCATTTTGATATAACAATTACTTTTCCTTTGAGTATATACCCAGTAGTGGGATTGTTGAATTAACTGGTAGTTGTATTTTTAGTTATTTGAGAAATCTCCACAGTTATTCTCCACAGATATTATACTAGGTTACATTCCTACCAACATTGTATAAGTACCCTTTTTCTCTGAATCCTTGCCAACATCTTTGTGTGTGTGTCTGTGTGTGTGTGTGTGTGTGTGTGTGTGTGTGTGTTTAATAATAAGCATTCTGATTGCTGTAAGATGATATCTCATTGTAGACATAATTTGTCTTTCTCTGATAATTAGTGATGTTAGCTTATTTCATATGCCTGTTGGTCATTCATATGTCTTCTTCTGAAAAATCTCTATTTGTGATCTTTGTTCACTCTGTAATGGGGATATTTTTGTTGTTGTTGCTGTTGAGTTGTTCGAGTTCTTTGTAAATTCTGGAATTGGTCCTCTGTTGGTTGCATAACTTGCAAATATTTTCTCTCATTCTGTAAGTTGTCTTTGCTGAGAAGATTTTTATTTTCTTTGCTAAGCAGAAGCATTTTAGATTAAGTCCCATTTGTCTATTTGTGTTTTTGTTTGTTTGTTTGTCAGAAAATAAGAAGCTTAGTTTATCCAACACAGAGACGAATAGAGAACAAGACATCAATAAAGAATGGACATATAAAGAAGCTAAATATAAATGTTATACTATAAGTTTCTGACTCGTACAAGAATGCAAAGCAAGAAAAAGAGTATTAACTATTCTCGGAGGATTGTTAAGTCTATGAGATAGAACTCTTCCCAATAATGGTCAATTTTTAGGTTTCTCTATGCTGAGGTGTAGAGGAGAGCAACAAATGGACAACTTGGGAGGCTTAGGTATTGCAAAGATTATTGGTTGAGAGATTGGAGTTTCCCAGGCTAAGAGAAAAAATTATATATATCCTTGAAAGATAGAACAGCTGTGATTTCTGACAAATAGAAATAGAGTCTGGAAAGACTAGAGCCAGCCTTGAATTTGGCAAGAAAAATCACTAAATGATCTGGAATGTGGTAGGTTGTTAGGATGTTTGCAAACATCATATTGTTAGGATGTCAGTATTTCTTGTTCTCAGGATTGATAACGAGAAGCCACAAGTACAGAACCTCCAGATCTGTCCCTACCTGCTGGAGTGTAAAACATCAGAGTGGGATCAAACTCTAAAACAGTCTTTAGAGTAAACTCATGCCAAAGAAGTGGTCACTCAGCTATGCAAGAAGCTTGCCCCCACTGTTGCATATCTCAGGCCACAGAGTCCCAGAACAGCAGGTCTTCTGAAGGCTAGCTGTAATCTCAAGGATTCAACCACCTCATCCAGGTAACTTCTCTTCATCTCTTCCATGTCAGCAGTGGAAACGCTTCAGTTTTTCTGTCAGTGGGTTCTCTTCCTTTGTTTCTTTCCCCCTTCAAACACCCTTCTTTTGTTTTCTCTGCACAAGAAAATACGTAAAACTTTGCTCTTAACATAGTTCTCCCTCATTTCTCTATATGATCCAGTTACAATTTTGAAAAGAGAAAAAAATGGATAAAGCATAAGGAAGTGGAGGAAATTGACTTAGAAAATATCTTGTATACCTAATCCTGAATTGTATCCCCATACTTAAAATTTTAAAAAAAAATTTTTTAATAGAAAATATTTTCTCTATAGACCTAAATATTTTTATCTCTGCAAAAAAGAATTTGGGGTGAGCATATTGCCAATTTAATGTAAGCAAACCAATTATTATTGCCAATATATTACCAATTTAATAGATGTGTTAATACCAGTTGGTTCTCCCAATATCCTATAAAGCTCATACTTTTCTGAGTTTCACACTTCTCAGAGATGTTAAACAGAATCTGAACTCTCAGCTCTCTGACTCCACACTCTATGTTTTCTAGCATCTCATTTATTTCAATAAATGAATTTAAGAAAATAATTTTTTGTATTTTTGCATCAGGGATGGTACATATAATCTTTATTAATCAAGACCAACAATTTCATTTCCAACCCATTATTTGTATTTGAGCTTATTTGACTAGCCTGCCCCCCCAAAATTGAGCTAGACAATAAAGGGTTTCAGTGTGGGAGAAGCTGGTTTACCTCAGAAAATTGCATCTTATAAGATTATATGTTTCAAACTGTGCAGGGCAGCCCTCAGTCATACCTGCTATCTCAGAATTCTTAAGAATTCCTTACATGTTCATATTCACTAACAAGAATGTCTCATTTTAGATAAGAAACTAGGTAATACTTAGATAATTCTAGGGTGAGTCTATGTGTAGGTGACACCTTGGGTCAATGCTGATGAATCTTGAGTATAATTTCTCTTCCAGGCCAGGACTTTGATTGCAAGCTGGTTGCTGGCAGAAGAAAAAATTACTTTTATGGTTTATCTTTTCCTCCTTATAACAGAAAAAACTCTCTCAGGCCTGAATTTCTGAAGACCAAACCAGTGTGAGACCACCACAGCCAGATATACAAGAATGGCATCACCTTAGGGTACTGGATTTTCTCATGTTTGAAAAGTCAGCTGTCTGAAAAAAGAGATTAGTAACAAACTATCTTGACTTTTTCACAGACCTCATCAAAATAAGAATATTATACAAAATCACATGGCTGTCTTTCACCGCAAGACCATATTTTTCCTGGCATTTTCTACTTTGGCACATATAGTTTTCTCAGGTGAGCAACTTTAAAGGTTTAGGGAGAAAAACTCTAATTTTCATAAATTTGTAAGAATGAAAAAGTGTAATTCATGACTTTGAATGAAGGATTTTTGCTATAGGCTTTTGGGCTTGATAATCCTAGTTGGGTATCATTAAAACGTATTTTCCTAAATTAAAAAAAAGACTTATTTTCTGTATTGTAGATTCTCATCCTCATTTCTATTTTGTCAGTTAAAAAGTCATTTAAAATACAGTGATTGAAAATAAGCTCATAATTAATTAAATGTGTTTGTGCGAATGATGCTGGATTGACATGTGTCTACATAGTTGCCTAGTAAAACCTGTAAAAAATATAAAGACAAAACTCATGTTACCTGCTATCGTAGACAGAACAATGACCTCCCCCAAAATATATTTGTTTTGTTCTAACAATCAAAACCTGTGAATATGTAACCTTCCATGGAAAAAGGGACTTTGGAAATGTGATTTGGTTAAGAATCTTAAGATTGAAAGTTTATCCTAGATTATTCAGATGGGGTCAATATAATTGGAAGAATCCTTACAAGAGGGAGGTAGGAGGGCCCAAGTCAGAAAGGAATGTAACAATGGAAGCAGAGGTGAGAACAATTCAGGAAAAGGGCCATGGGTTCAGGAATTTAGGCAGTCTATAGAAGCTGGAAAAGGTAAGGAAACTACGTTTTTTCCTAGAACTGCTAGAAAGAATGTATTCTTGCTGAGATCTTGACTTTAGTATTTCTCATCTCCAGAATTGTAAGATAATAAATTTGTGTAATTTTAAGTCCCTAAGTTTGTAAAAATTTGTTATAGCAACAATAGGAAACTAATATGCCTGCAAATAAATTACAAACTACTAAACCAGATGCTACAATCTCAGTTACATTCACATGTCCAGTAAATGCTTAATAAATGAATGATAAAAATGTAGCTACCATCAATTGATTGTCTGCTGTATAATAGACTTTATTATTTTAAATAAGCTTCAGTTAGATATAATTGAATTAACCATAGTACTTGGTTCAGTATATATCATCAGGTCTTATTGATAAGTATCATGAACACATCATTCATGTGAAAATCTAGACTGCTAACAAAAGTTCAAATTCATAAATGTGGTCTTGTCATCCAATTCTCTTTTCTACCTTTAGTCAAAGTAAATATCATCCTAAGTCTTATGTCCATTCTTCTCTCTCACACACACCCTCTCTCTTTAAATTTTTTACTCTGAATATAATTTTCTTAGTGATAAACATCTTGGAAAAGTATATTTTTATAATTATTTTAAAGTGTATACAAATGTATACAAGTTTTTATGTAGGACTTTTTCACTCAATACTAAACGGAGAGAATATATTATCTTTTCTTTTTCTTTTTTTTCTTTTTTTTCTTTTTTTTGAGTTGGAGTCTCACTCTGTCGCCCAGACTGGAGTGTAGTGGCTGCTTCCAGCCACTGCAGCCTCCATCTGCTGGGTTCTGGCGATCCTACCGCCTCAGCCTTCCAAGTAGCCGGAATTATAGGCATGTGCTACCACGCCCGGCTGATTTTTTGATTTATTGTAGAGATGACGTCTCGCTGCCCAGGCGGGTCTTGAACCCGCGGGCTCAGGCAATCCACTCAACTCAGCCTCCCAAAGGCGCGGGATTACAGGCTGAGCCACCAGTTTATCTTTTCAAACTTAATTTTTCCTGACATTTTATCTTTTAAATCCATACATATTTTCGTGTACAGCTGAAATTGATTTTGTTTCACTGATAAATAATATTCTAATGTGAAATATACCCTAATTTAATTATTCTTCTGTTTATGGGCATTAGGTTTGTTTTAAAATTTATGATGTTGAGAATAGATCAAGTGAAAGTATTCTTAAGCATACTTTCTTGATGCACATGAGCAAAAGTTTCTCTTGGGTGCATATCTAAGAGGAGAATTGTTTTACCACAATGTGTGTGAATTTTCAGACTTGTAGGATACCAGAGGGTTTTCAAAAGTTGCTGTGTGAATTCATAATTTCATTAGACTAAAAGCCTACTGATATATGTCATCTTCAGTATTTGATTTTGTCTTATCTTTAAAAATTTTAGCCAACCGAATCTCACATTCATCTTGATTTGCATTTTTCTTATCACTAAGGAAGCTGAGAATCTTTACATAGTTTATGGGTCATATGTGATTTTTCTTTTGTGATATTTCTATTCATGTCTTTGGCCATTTTTTATTAGATTGTTTTAACTCATCTTATGAAAATATAAGAGAAAATGCATATATTACATATATATGCACATATACAAATTATTTGTGACATTGTTTTATAAATATCTTTTCTTAGATTTTAACTTGTCATTTCATTCCTTTAAATAAGTATTTTTGATCAGTATGAATTCCTAATATTGAAAGTATCACATTTATCAAAATTTTTATTTCTAACAGACTTTTTTATTTTGTATTTTGTTAAAGAAATTTTTTCTCTAAAATCTAAAATACATTTCTCTATATTTTCAAGATTTTTATAAACTGCTAAATTAATATATAATTGGCATATAATAAACTGTACATTTAGAGTATACAAGTTTTGACATATTCATAAAATCATCACTACATTCAAGTTAATGAACATATGACTCATTCACAAAAGTTTTCTTTTTTATTTCTTTTTTTAATTTTAAAGATGTGGGATAAAATTCAGGATTAGGTATTCAGGATTAGGTAGGGAGGGAGATTGTGAGGTCATATGGAAGGTCGATTTTTAGATCTTTTAGAAATCACCACTGTTTTCCACAAAGGCTATACTAGTTTACATTTCCACCAACAGCATAGAAATTTCACCTTTTCCCTACATCCTCTCCAGCATCTGTTGTTTTTCGAGTTATTGATAATGGCCATCCTGACTGAAATTAGGTGGTATATCTGTGTGCTTTTAATTTGCATTTATTTGATGACTAGTGAGGCTGAGTATTTTTTCATGTATCTGTTGGCTGCCCATATGTCTTCTTTTGATAAGTGTCTATTCATGTCTTCTGCCCATTTTGAAATGGGGCTTTTGATTTTTTTCTTTTGGGCACATTTGTGTTCCTTTTAGATCCTAGATGTTAGGCGTTTATCAGATATACAGTTGGAAATATTTCTTCCAGTCTGTGGGCTGTCTTGATGGTTTCTTTGGTTTTGCAGAAAATTTTCAGTATGATAAGATCCCACTTGTCTATCTTATATCTTATAACATGGGCACTTAGGGTTTGAAACAGGAATTGGTTGCCAGTTTCAATTCCCATAAGGTGTCTCCTGCATTGTCTAAAGTTCTTATAGCTTGAAGTTTTATGTTTAGATCTTTGATCCATTTAGAGTTGATTTTTGGGTATAATGACAGGTAGGCATCTTGTTTTACTTTTTGCTTTGAAATTCTTTTTTATATTGTATTTTAATGATATGGGATACAATTCAGGATTAGGTATACAAGTGGACATTGTACAGGTAAAGTTTGGGCTTCCCTTTGGTCCCCACTTTGCTTAGTTTGAGATCAGGTACCCTTATTAACAAAGAAAGAAACAGAAAAATGTGAATACAGTAAATATGACAAACTCTTGGCAACAATAATGTCTGTGAGTACATGAGTGTATTGTGCTATTCTTTCTACTTTTCTGCTTCTGAAATTTTTTTTAAAGGTGTCGGCTACAACTCAGGGATAGGTACACAAATGTTTGCTAGGTATGTACCCTTGTTGATGAGGTGTGCCCCTCCCTCTCCTGGGAGTTTCCCTCAACTGCCAATCACCTCTCCACAGCAGTTTTCCACTGCTGCCTTTCTTATAATATTATGATAATTGTTCAAGGACACTTATGAGTGAGAAAATATGGTAGTCTGCTCTTTGTTTCTGTGATTGATCACTGAGTATGATTGACAAAAAACCCAACCAAGTTGCTGCAAAGTTCATATTTTTGTCCTCCTTTATGACTGAATAATATTCCATTGTGTATATGTACCACATTTTTTCTTATCCAGTCCACTTTCGACAGACAGGATGGTTGCTTCCATGTTTTTGCTATTGTAAACAGAGCTGCAACAAATATGTATCTGCAAATATGCATATCTTTTTTATGGAGTGATTTGAGTTCCTCTGAGTATATTCCCGAAAGGGAGACTGCTGGGTCATATGGAAGGTCAATTTCTAGTTCTCTCAGAAATCACCACACTAACTTCAAAGAGATTACACTACTGTGCATTCCCACCAGCAGTATAGAAGTGATCCTTTTTCTCCACATCCTTGCTAGCATCTGTTGTTGTTTGTTTTATTAATGATGGTCATTCTTACTGGGGTTAGGTGGTATCTCAGTGTGGTTTTGACTTGCACTTCGCTGATGATTAGTGAGGCTGAGCACTTTTTCATGTGATTGTTGGATGCCCATATATCTTCTTTAGAGAAGCGTCTATTCAGGTCTTTTCCCAGTTTTTAATGGGGCTGTTTTTTGTGATTTTTTTTCTTTTAAGTGTGTTTGAATTCCTTGTAGATCCTAGATGTTAGTCCTTTGTCAGATATACAGTTGGCAAATATTTTTTCCCATTCTGTGTACTGTCTCTCTGTTCGCTTGATGGTTTTTTGTTTTGCTTTGTTTTGCTTTGTTTTCCTTTTCAGAAGCTCATCAGTTTGATGAGGTTCCACTTATCTATCTTATTTCTTATGGTATGAGCACTTAAGGTTTTGATCAGGAATTGATTTCCAGTTCAAATTTCCATAAGAGTGTCTCCTGCATTTTCTAAAATTCTTATAGTTTGAGGTTTTACATTAGTCGTTAAACCATTTCGAGTTAATTTTTGTGTATGGTGATAGGTAGGGGTCCTATTTCAATCTTCTGCATGTGATCAGTCAGTTTTCCCAGTACCATTTGCTGAATAAGTTCTCCTCTCTCCAGTGGTTGTTGAAGGCTTTGGCACAGATGAGTTGGTTGAGAAATTGGGGCTTTCCTTCCAGAATCTGTATCCTGTTCCACTGGTCTCTATGCCTGTCCTTGTACCATTACCAGGCAGTTTTGATTATTGTTCTCATTGTAAAGATCTTTCACTTCTCTGATTGGGAAGATGCCAAGGTATTTCTTTCCTTTTCTTTTTTCTTTTTTCATTCTTTTTTTTTTTTTGATGGCTATTGTGAATGAGATTGGACTTTTTATTTGGTTCTCCACCTGCTTATTATTGGTGTATAAGAATGCAACAGTCTTTTGCATATTTATTTTGTAACCTGAGAATTAGCCAAAGTCCTTTATCAGTGCAAGCAGGTTTTTGACAGATTCTTTTGGATTACCAAGGTATAGGATCATAGCAAAGAGGGATAACTTGACTTCTTCTTTTCCTATTTGGATACCCCTGATTTCCTTCTTTTGTCTAATTGCCCTAGCTAGGACTTCCAAAACAATGTTGAACAAGAGGAGTAAGAGTGGGCAGCCTTGTCTTGTTTCAGTTTTCAGGGGAAATGTTCCCAGTTTCTGTCCATTAGGCAATACATTAGCTGGGGCTTTATTATAGCACTTACTCTTTTGAGGTATGCACCTTCTATACCTAGGTGTTTGGGGGTTTTTATTAGGAAGAGATGATGAATATTATCAAAATCGTTTTCTTCATATAATGATATAATCATGTGTTTCTTGTTTTTACAATTATTGATGTATTTTATTACATTTATGGTCCTGCAAATGCTGAACCAGACCTGCATCCTGGGGATGAAGTCTACTTGGTCATGGTGGAGATTTTTCAGATGTGTTTTTGGATCCAATTTGGTAGACTCATGTTGAGAATTTTTGCATCTATGTTCATAAGGAATGTTGACCATAGTTCTCTTTTTTTGTTGGATCTTTACCTGCTTTGGATATCAGTGTGATGTGAGGCTTCATAAAATGATTTGGGGAGAATTTCTTCTTTCTCAATTGCCTGAAATACTTTCAATATAATTTGTATAAGTTCCACCTTGTATGTATTGTTGAATTCTGCTGGAAAGTCATCTGTTCCAGGGCTTTGTTTTATTTGTTTGTTTGTTTTTGTTTTTTGTTTGGTAGAGAGTTGTCTTATGACAGAGTCAATTTCCTTGGTTGTTATTGGTCGATTTAGTGTTTCAGCATCTTCTTTTTTTCAACCTGGGGAGGTTGTGTGATGTTAAAACCATTTCATTTAGGTTATCAAGTTTGTTTCCATATAGATGTACAAATTAATCTCTGATACTATTTTGTCTTTCTTCAGGGTCAGTAGTGATTTGATCTTTGTATTTCTTCAGGGTCAGTAGTGATTTGATCTTTTATATTTCTAATCTTGTTTATTTGGGCCTTTTCTCTCTTTTTCTTAGTCTTTGTGGCTAGGGATCCATCAATCTTGTTAATTCTTTCAAAGAACCAACTTTTTGTTTTGTTGATGTTTTCTATGATATTTTTTCTTCTATGTCCTATATTTGGGTTCTTATATTGGTGATTGGGAATTTTTTGCTAAAGTTAGGGTTTTGGTGGTCTTCTCTTTCCACCTCCCTTAGGTGATTTGTTAGGCTCTCAACTTGTGATCTTTCCATTTACTTGATATCTGCTCATAGAGATATAAATTCCCCTCTTAGATATGATTTCATGGCATCCCAGAGGTTTGGGTAAGATGTTTCTTCATTTTCATTTGTTTCCAAGATCTTTTAATTTCTGCTTTAAGTGTTGACCCAGTAGTTGTTCAGCTTCATGTTATTTAGTGCCTATGTCTTTGTGGGCTTTGGGAAAATGTTGTTGGTGTTGATATTTATTTTTATTCCACTGTGGTCTGAGAAAGTGCATGGCAATACTTTAAGTTTATGGAATTTGTTTATGTTTGATTTATGGCCAAGAATGTGATTGATCTTGGAGTATATTCCATGTGACAATGAGTAGAATGTATATTCTGTGGTTGTTGGGTGGAATAATATGTAGATATATATTAAGTCCATTTGGTCAAGAGTCATATTTAGTTTCTGGATCTCCTTGTTAATTTTTTCCTCAATTATTTATCAAGGGATGTTAATTGGGTTTTCAAGTGCCCTGCAATAACTGTTAGAGTCCTTTTTTTTAGTTCACTTAGTAGCACCTTTATAAATGCTGGTACTCCTCTGTTGGTGTATATATGTTAAGTATGGCTATTTCTTGTTGATGGATTGAACATTTTAGCAATGCATGATGTCCTTTTATTTTTTTGTATTTTTTGTTTGTTTGTTTTTTGAGTTGGAGTCTCACTCTGTCACTCAGACTGGAGTGCAGTGGCCGCTTCCAGCCACCGCAGCCTTGACCTGCTGGGCTCCAGTGATCCATCCACCTCAGCCTTCCAAGTAGCTGGAACTACAGGCACACACTACCATGCCCGGCTAGTTTCTGTTTTATTGTGGAGATGAAATCTCACCAAGTTGTCCAGGCGGGTCATGAACCCACGGGTTGCATGATGTCCAAAATTAAAAAATGATATAATCATGTGTTTCTTGTTTTTTACAATTATTGATGTATTTTATTACATTAATAATTGTAAAAAACAAGAAACACATGATTATATCTTTTTTTAATTTTTGGTAGCTTAAAAGTTGTTTCGTCTGATATTAACATAGCAACACCTCACTTCTTTTGTAATCCATTTGCCTGGAAACTAGTTTCCATCCTTTAACTTTGAGTCTGTGTGCATCCCTTGTATTAAGGCGAGTTACCTGGATAATTGGGAGTTCGTTTCTTATTCAGTTTGCCATTCTGTGTCTTTTCAGTAGGGTATTTAGTCTATTTACATTCAGGCTGACTGTTGAAATGTGATTGTTTATCCTTGTCTGAGGTTAGTATATGTTTTTTTTCTTTGTTTACATGTTTCCTTTTGACTTTGGGGTTGATATATATGTATGTTTTCAAGTTTGTTTTTGCAGTGTATTCTCTGGTGATTCTGTGCTCTGCTATTTCTTGGAAAGTGTGAGGTCATTCTTTCTTCTGTGCTTATTTCCTGCAGAGCTGGTGTGAAAGCAGCATAATCTCTTAGGGATTGGAAGTCTCGGATGGATTTTTTTTTTCTCAAGCTATAATTTTTTATTATGATATTGTGGGGTACAGTTAAGGGTTAGGTATACAAATAAGTTTCATTCAGGCACCCTATTGATTAGAGATGCTTGCCCATTCACAGACATATATTTGTTCGTTAATCCCATCTCACCCCCCCCATAGTTTCCCACTATAGTCAGTCATTTTCTTATAGTATTAGATTGAATGTTCAAGGTCCATTATATGAGTGAAAACATGTGATACTTGGACCTTTGTTTTTGTGAGAGGTCACTCAGTATTATAGACTCTAGTTCCATCCAGGTTACTGCAAAATTCATGATTTTGTTCTTTGTTATGGCTGCGTAGTATTCCATCGTGTATATGTACCACATTTTTCTAATCCAATCCTCTTTTGACAGACAGCATGGTTGCTTCCAGATTCCTGCTATTGTGAACAATGCTGCGATACACATACATGTGCAGGTGTCTTTTTTGTAGAGTGATTTGTGTTCTTCCGGATATATTTCCAGTAGGGGGATTGCGGGGTCGTATGGGAAGGTACATATTTAGAGCTTTTAGGAATCGCCACACTGCTTTCCACAGAGGGTGCACTAGTTTACACTCCCACCAACAGTGTAGAAGTGTTCCCTTTTCTCCACACCTTCTCCAGCAGCTGTTATTTTTTGAGTTGTTGATAATTGCCATTCTGACTGGAGTTAGGTGGTATTTCAGTGTGGTTTTGATTTGCATCTCCCTGATGATTAGTGAAGTTGAACATTTCTTCATATGTCTGTTGGCTGCTCGGATGTCTTCTTTTGTGAAGCGTCTGTTCATGTCTTTTGCCCATTTTATAACGGGGTTGTTTGTTTTTTCTTTTCAGCACATTTGAGTTCCTTGTAGATCAAAGATGTTAAGCCTTTGTCTGACCTGGTGTTGGCAATACTTTTTCCCTGTCTGTAGGCTGTCTCCCTGCTCTCTTGATGGTTTCTTTGGCTTTGCAGAAACTTGTCAGTTTAATAAGGTCCCACTTGTCTATCCTCTCTCTTATGACCTGTGGGTTTTGGGTTTTGTTCAGGATTGGAGGCCAGTTCCGATTTACATGAGGGTATGTCCTTCATTTTCTAAGGTTCTTATGGTTTGAGGTTTTACATTTAGGTCTCTGATCCATCTGGAATCAACCTTTGTGTATGGGGATAGGTGGGCGTCCTGTTTCAATCTTCTGCGTGTGGTCAGCCAGTTTTCCCAGCACAATTTACTGAATAGGTTCTCCTCTCCCCAGTGGTAGGTGGTCAAGGCTTTATCGAAGATGAGTTGGCTGAGAAATTGAGGTTTGGCTTCTGGAATCTCAATTCTATTCCATTGATCTATATGCCTATTCCTATACCAATACCAAGTTGTTTTGATGATTGTAGCTTTGTAGTAGAGTTTGAAGTTTGATAATGTGACACCCCCTGCTTTGTTTTTTTTGCTGAGAATTGTTCTGGTTATTCTTGGACGTTTGTGTTTCCATATGAATTCCTGCATTGTTTTTTCTAGGTCTGAGACGAATGTTCCTGCTAATTTGATGGGTATTGCATTGAATTTGTAGATTCCTTTAGGTAAGATGGACATCTTCACAATGTTGATTCTTCCAATCCGTGAGCATGGGATATTTTTCCACTTGTTTGTGTCATCTTTGATTTCTTTGAGCAGTAGTTTGTAGCTTTCATTGTAAAGGTGTTTCACATCTCTGGTTAGGAAGATGCCAAGGTATTTCATTTTTCTGTGGCTATTGTGAATGGCGTTGTGTTTTTTATTTGGGTTTCTGTTTGTTTATGATTGGTGTAAAGAAATGCCATTGTCTTTTGCACATTTATTTTGTATCCTGAGACTTTGCCAAAGGCCTTTATCAGTGTTAGGAGGTTTTTGACAGATTCTCTTGGATTTTCAAGGTACACAATCATATCATCTGCAAAGAGAGATAACTTGACTTCCTCTTTTCATATTTGGATACCCCGATTACCCTCTCTTCTCTGATTGCTTGAGCCAGGACTTCCAATACTATGTTGAACAGGAGGGGTGAGAGTGGGCATCCTTGTCTTGTTCCAGTTTTCAGGGGAAATGTTTCCAATTTTTGTCCATTTAGGAATATGCTGGCTGTGGGTTTCTCATAGATGGCTTTTACTATTTTGAGGTATGTTCCCCGTATGCTTAGATATTCGAGGGTTTTTATCAAGAAGGGATGCTGGATTTTATCAAAAGCTTTTTCTGCATCTAATGATATAATCATGTGGTTTTTGTTTTGACATCTGTTGATGTATTTAATTACATTTATGGTTTTACGAATGTTGAACCAGCCTTGCATGCCAGGAATGAAGCCTACTTGGTCATGGTGGATGATTTTTGAGATGTATTGCTGAATCCGGTTTGCTAGGATCTTGTTGAGAATTTTAGCATCTATGTTCATCAAAGATATTGGCCTATAGTTCTCTTTGTTGGATCTTTACCTGGCTTGGGTATCAATGTGATGTTAGCTTCGTAAAATGATTTGGGGAGAGTTCCATCTTTTTCGATCGCCTGGAATACCTTCAGTAGGACTGGTATCAGCTCCTCCTTTAATGTCTTGTAGAATTCTGCTGGAATGCCATCTGAACCAGGGCTTTTTTTTTGTAGGTAGTTTTTTTATACATAGTCGATTTTCTTGATTGTTATTGGTCTATTTAGCATCTCAGTTTCTTCTGGTTCCAAACTAGGTAGGTCGTGTGATGTCAGAAAGTCCTCCATTTCCTTAAGGTTTTCAAGTTTGTTTCCATACAAGTGTACATAGTAGTCTCTAATGATCTTTTGTATTTCTTCAGAGTCAGATGTGACTTTATCTTTTCTGTTTCTGTTTGTGCTTATTTGAGTTTTTTCTTTTTTTCTTGGTCAGTCTAGCTAGGGGACCATCGATCTTGTTTATCCTTTCGAAGAACCAGCTTTTTGTTTCATTGATTTTTGGTATTATCTTTTTGTCTTCTATGTCCTGGATTTGGGCTTTTATTTGGGGGATCTGGATTCTTCTGCTGAAATTAGGGTTTTTGTGGTCTTGCTTTTCCAGCTTCCGTAGGTGACTTGTTAGGCTGTTAGTTTGTGTTCCTTCCATTTTCTTCACGTGTGTTTGTAGGGATATAAATTCCCCTCTTGCTACAACTTTTAAGGCATCCCAGAGACTTTTTAAGATGTTATTTCATTTTCATTTGTTTCCAGGTATCTTTTGATCTCTGTTTTGATTTCTTCATTGACCCAGGAGTTGTTTGGCATCATAGTGTTTAGTATCCATGTCTTTGTGGGTTTTGGGTGCACTTTGTTGGTGTCAATTTTTATTTTTATTCCACTGTGGTCCGAGAAGGTGCATGGTAGAATTTTGGTCCTTTAAATTTGCTTATGCTTGAAATATGTCCAATTATGTGGTCGATCTTAGAATGCATTCCATGCAGTGATGAGTAGAATGTGTATTCTGTGGTCTTTGGATGGAGTGTTCTGTAGGTATCAATTAAGTCCATTTGGTCCAGAGTCACATTGAGGTTCCGGATCTCCTTGCTGATTTTTTGTCCTGATGATCGGTCTAGGGTTGTGAGTAGGGTATTAAAGTCCCCAGTTATGATGGTGTTAGAGTCAATATCTTTCTTTAGTTTTCCTAGTAGTTGCTTTATGAAAGTTTGCGCAACTATGTTGGGTGCATATATGTTTAGGATAGATATTTCCTGTTGATGGAGTGAACCTATTATCATTATGTAGTGGCCTTCTGTATCTTTTTTAATTTTTGATAGCTTAAATGGTATTTTGTCTGAAATTAGGATCGTGACTCCTCCTTTCTTTTGTGTTCCATTCGCCTGAAAGTTTGTTTCTCATCCTCTTACTTTGGGTCTGTGTATGTCCTTTCTAGTGAGGTGAGTCTCTTGAAGGCAGTATATTGTTGCCTGGTGATATTTTATCCATTTTACCATTCTATGACTTTTCAGTGGTGCATTTAGTCCATTCACATTCAGGCTAATTATTGAAATGTGAGAGTTCATCCCTTTCATAGAGTTCTTATAGTGTTGTTGTTCTTCCACTTGGTTCTTTTTTGTCTTTCTTTTGGTTTTGGGGTTGGTTCATGTATATTTTATTCTTTTCCCTGTAGTCTTTTGAAGAACGTTGTTCTTTTTTCCTTTTCTTCTGTGTTTAGTACTTTCTTAAGTGTTTCATGTAGAGGTGGTTTGGTGGCAGCATAAGTTTTTAGGGATTTGATATCTGGGAAAGATTTTAATTCTCCCTCACTGA
>NW_007022562.1:0-2471 GCF_000164805.1 Carlito syrichta
CCGTAATGTGATCTCTTGGTACCTTTGTGAAAATCAATTGGCTGAGAATGTATGAATTTATTCCTGGTTTGTCTATTCTGTTCCATTGATCTGTGTGTCTGGTTTTATGCCAGTACTATGAGATCTGGGTATTATAGTTGTATAGTATATTTGGAAGTCAGGCAGTATGATGCATCAGCTTTTTCCCCCCTCAAGACTGCTTTGGCTATTTGGGAGGATCTCTTGAGGCCAGGAGTTTAGGACTAGCCTGGGCCTCATAGAAAAATTCTGTCTCTACAATATAAATAAATAACATAGTAAAGTAAAATAAAATCGAATCAAATAGAAAGAGAATAAAATAAAATAAATAAAATTAATTAATTAGCCAGACTTAGTGGTTCCTGCCTGGCATCCCAGCCCTTTGGGAGGCTGAGGCATGACGATTGCTTGAGGCCAGGATTTTGAGACTAGCCTGGGCCTCATAGCATAACCCTGTCTCTACAAAATAATAAAATAAAATAGTAAAGTAAAATAAAATAAAATGTAATAAAAAATTAAAGTAAAATAAATATAATAATAAGCCAGTATTAGTGGTTTCTGGCTGTCTTCCCAGCACTTTGGGAGGCCAAAGCGGGAGGATCGTTTGAGGCCAGGAGTTTGAGACTAGCCTGGGCCTCATAGCATAACCCTGTCTCTACAAAATAATAAAATAAAATAGTAAAGTAAAATAAAATAAAATGTAATAAAAATATTAAAATAAAATAAATATAATAATAAGCCAGTATTAGTGGTTTTTGACTGTCTTTCCAGCACTTTGGGACGCCAAGGTGGGAGGATCGTTTGAGGCCATGAGTTTGAGACTAACCTGGGCCTCATAGCAAAACCCTTTCTCTACAAAATAAATAAATAAAATAGTAAAGTAAAATAAAATAATATAAAATAAAATAAAATAAATTAAAATAATTTGCCATACTTAGTTGTTCCTTCCTGTCTTCCCAGCACTTTGTTAGGCTGAGATGGTGGTTAAATTGAGGCCAAGAGTTTGAGATTAGCCTGGGCCTCATATCAAAACCCTTTCTCTAAAAATAAAAAACTAAAACAGTAAAGAAAAATAAAATAAAATAATGATAATAATTAGCCAGATTTCGTGGTTTCTGACTGTCTTCCCAGCACTTTGGGAGGCCAAGGAGGGAGGATGGCTTGAGGCCAGGAGTTTGAGACTAGCCAGGCCTCATAACAAAACTCTGTCTCTACAAAATTAAAAAAAATAAAATAGTAAAGTAAAATAAAATAAAATAATGAGCAAGATGTAATGGTTCCTCCCTGGCATCCTGGCATTTTGGGAGGCTGAGTCCGGAGTTTCACCTGAGGTCATGATATTGAGAGTGCCAGGAATTCATAGAAAATCCCTGTCTATAAAAAATAAAAATAAAGCCGGGCTCGGTGGCTCAGCCTGTAATCCTGCGCCTTTGGGAGGCTGAGGTGAGTGGATTGCCTGAGCCCGCGGGTTTGAGACCCGCCTGGGCAGCGAGACCTCATCTCTACAATAAATCAAAAAATTAGCTGGGCGTGGTAGCACGCGCCTGTAATTCCGGCTACTTGGAAGGCTGAGGCAGAAGGATTGCCAGAGCCCAGCAGGTCAAGGTTGCGGTGGCCAGGAGTGGCCACAGCACTCCAGTCTGGGCGACAGAGTGAGACTCCAACTCAAAAAAAAATAAAAATAAAAATAAAAATATATATAGCAAATAAAAATACAAAAGAAAAAAACAAAATTAAATACTTAACCAGACATATTGGTTCCTGCCTGTCATCCCTCCACTTTAGGAGGACGAGGCAGGAGGATCTCTTGAGGCCAGGATTTTGAGACTAGGCTGGGCCTCAGAGCGAAACCCTGTCTCTAGAAAATAAAAAATAAAATAGTAAAGTAAAATAAAAAGAAATAAAATGAGTAGCCAGACATAGATGTTCCTACCTGTCATACCAGCACTTCTGGAGGCTGATGCAGGAGGAGTGCTTCAGACTAGGAGTTTGAGAGTACCCTGGGCTGAGAGCAAAATGCTGTCTCTACAAATTCAAAGAAAAAATAATAAAGTAAAATAAAATAAAATAAAATAATTAGCTAGACTTAGTGGTTCCTGTTTGGCATCCAAGCAGTTTGGGAGGCCGAAGTGGTAGGTTCACTTGAGGACAGGAGTTTGAAACTTGCCTGGGATACATAGAAAAATCCTGTCTATGCAAAATACAAAATAATGTAGCAAAATAAAATAAAATAAAATAAAACAAAATAAAATAATTACCCAGACTTAGTGGCTCCTGGCTGGCATCCCAGCAGTTTAGGAGACCGAGGCGGGAGAATGGCTTGAGTCAAGTAGTCTGAGACTCTCCCAGGCCCTATAGCAAAGCCCTGTCTCTACAAAATAAATAAATACAATAGTAAAGTAAAATAAAATGAAATAAAACAAATTAAAATGAAATAAATTAAAAATAATTTG
>NW_007022562.1:2908-3882 GCF_000164805.1 Carlito syrichta
CAAACTTTGTGGTTTCTGGCTGTCTTCCCAGCACTTTGGGAGGCCAAAATGGGAGGACCGCTTGAGGCCAAGATTTTAAGACTAACCCATGCCGCAGAGCAAAACCCTGTCTCCACAAAATAAATAAATAAAATGTTGAAGTAAAATAATATGAAATAAAATAAAATAAAATAATTAGACAGATTTAGTGGTTCCTGCCTGTCATCCCAACACATTGGGAGGCCAAGGCAGGTTGATCACTTGAGGCCAGGAGTTTGAGACTAGCCTGGTCCTCATAGCAAAACCCTGTCTCCACAAAATAAAAAAGTGAAATAAAATAAAATAAAATAGGATAAAATAATTAGGCATACTTAGTGGTTCCTCCCTGTCATCCCAGCACTTTGGGAGGCTGAGGCCAGACGATCATTTGAGGTCAGGAGTTAGAGACTAGACTGGGCCTCATGGAAAAACACTGCCTCTAGAAAAAAAAATTAGTAAAGTAAAATAAAATAAAATAAAGTAAAATGAATAAAATAAATAAGGTAAAGTAAGATAAAATAAAACAATTAGCCAGACTTATTGGTTCCTGCCTGTCATCCCAGCATTTTGGGAGGCCAAGGCAGTAGGATTGCTTGAGGTCAGCAGTTTGAGAGTAGCCTTGGCCTCATGGCAAAACCCTGTTTCTAGAAAATAAAAAATAGAATAGTAAAATAAGATAAATAAAATAAAAAGAAATATAATAATTATCCAGACTTAGTGCTTCCTGCCTGTTATCCCAGCACTTTGGGAGGCTGAGGAGGGAGGATCGCTTGAGGCCAGGGCTTTGAGACGAGCCTGGACCTCATAGCAAAACCCGTATCTAAAAAAACAAACAAAAAATAGTAAAGTAAAACAAAATAAAGTTAATAAAATAGAAATAAACAACAAAATAAAATAAAATAATTGGCAAGAATTAGTGGTTCCTGCCTGTCATCCCAGCACTTTGGGAGGCTGAG
>NW_007022562.1:4612-5416 GCF_000164805.1 Carlito syrichta
AAAATGGGAGGATCAGTTGAGGCCAGGAGATGAGAATAGCCTGGGCCTCATAGCAAATCCCAGTTTCTAGAAATTAAAAAAATAAAATAGTAAGGTAAAACTAAATAAAATAAAATAAAATAAAAAAGTAAGATAAAATTAAAAAATTAACCAAACCTAGAGGTTCCTGTCTGTCATCCCAGCACTTTGGGAGGCTGAGGAGGGAGGATTGCCTGAGGCCAGGAGTTTGAGATTAACCTGGGCCCAAACCTGGGCCCCATACCAAAACCCTGTCTCTAGAATATAAAAAAAAATAGTAAAGTAAAATAAAATAAAATTTAAAAAATGAAACAAATATAATACTGGGCCTGACTTAGTGGTTTCTTACTGTCTTCCCAGCAGTTTAGGAGGTCGAGGCAGGAGGGATGCTTGAGGCCAGGAGTTTGAGACTAGCCTGGGCCTCAGAGCAAAACCCTATCTCTACAAAATAAATAAATAAAATAGAAAAGTAAAATAAAATAAAATAAAATAATTAGACATATTAGTGGTTCCTGCCTGGCATCCCAGGCCATTGGAGGCTGAGGCAGGAGGATGACTTGAGGCCAAGGGTTTCAGCTGGAGTGGGTCTCATAGCAAATCCTGTCTATAAAAAAATTTTTTTAAACTAGCAAAGTAAAATAAAATAATATTAAGTTAAATTAAATTAAATAATTAGCTGTCCTTAGAGGTTCCTACCCCTCATCCAAGCACTTTGGGAGCTCGAGGCGCGAGGATTTCTTGGACAGGAGTTTGAGCCTAGCCTGGGCCTCGTAGCAAAACCCTGTT
>NW_007022563.1:0-1420 GCF_000164805.1 Carlito syrichta
AGTAGCTGGAACTACAGGCATGAGTCACCATTCCCAGCTAAATTTTTGATTTATTGTAGAGATGAGGTCTCACCATGTTGCTCAGGTTGGTTTTGAACCCTTGAGCTCAGGCAGTCCTCTTGCGTCTGCCTCCCAGAGTGCTGGAATTACAGGCACAAGCCACAATGCCCGGCCCCATGTAATCCTTAATAGATAGCTGCTTTCCCTGGAACACTGGGTCTCGAATATGAGTGTCTGCCCTGGTCATTCTCACCAGGTGAGGGAGGTCACATTGGAGAGCACCATGCTGAGATATTACTGGGGTTGCTCAATATGGCTTATTTCATGTTTGGACAGCTGCAGGTATAAGAAAGCTTTTTCTCTCAAGTCACAATCCTTTATTCCCATAGCTTCTACCTGTTGATTGTAGTTCTGCCTTCAGGCATGGTTTTACACATCTGAAGCCTGCCACTCCTGGAATGATGAAGTAATCATTCACTGTGGTTATAAGAACAGGAGTTGTAGGGATGTTATTGATTGCCTGTCCACCCAGCACTGTTGTCTTCCTTTCTTTCTACCAGAACTCAGATTCTTTCAGGATCCATCTTCTCCATGGATGCTTCAGCAGAAGCTTTTTCCATCCTCATTTATAGCATGGCCCTGACTGGTCAATAGTTCCTGTTCTTGCCTGTGATTCATTCCTAGCTGGATATATTTTGGATCTGAGAGTAATCAGTGAAACAAAGTCATGTTCCATGAATGGGCCTAAGATATGTGAGGAGAGGGAGTGCGGGAAGGAGGAGAGAAAGAAAGTGGAGAGTGAATGAGTGATAAAGAGACAGCAAAGCAAATGTGAGCCACAAGAAATTAGAAGGAAAATACCGCAAGTTATCTTGATTACTAATTTGTAACATACACAATGAGTGTCCACTCTCTGTTTCCTCTGGTCACACAGGTTGATGTGGGATCAATACTCATAACAACAATTTACTTTTTAAAAATGTGTATTTACTGAGCAGTGAATGTTAGTCTTTGTAGTGGGTGCTCTGGGGAAAACGTAAACTCCTCTCGTAGAGGAATTTATTGTACTCTATTCTCTCTGGGTTGTTCACAAACCAGAATGCTAATTTGCTGTGATTGTAGGTGGAGCAGTTACTTTTTTGCTCAGGGGATCCCTGAGCACCCAAATGAGTATGCAGAAACTACTCTTAATAGTAAGAAGAAAGACTGTGCAGTGAGGTGGTTACAGCACAGGGTGTGGAGTTAGTCATATTTGGGCTCAAACCCCAGGCCTGTCCCTTCCTAGCTGTGGAATGCTGGCAAGATACCAGCCTTACTAGCCTCAGAGTTCTCATAGTTAAACCTGAAGGACTGACTGTGAGTGTTCCAGGTTGTAAAGGATTGGGAACTACCTGCATGTGAAGCACATAACTAATGGTAA
>NW_007022565.1:0-595 GCF_000164805.1 Carlito syrichta
ACAGACCCCCCCAACTTCAGTCTCCAGGCTCGAGCCAGACCCAAGCTCTGATGACTGTCCCAGGGCCCGCGATGTGTGAACTGCCCAGTGGGTGTGGCGATAATGCCCTCCCAGGGACTCCACCAGGCCCAGGACTTCCTGGGGTCCCTGGGAGAAGGCCAGGAAGAGAGCCACTTGGTCCTGGGCTCTCCAGGCTGAGTCCTGTGGGAGCTGGGACCCAGGAGACTTTGGCCTGGGGCAAGGGAACCATCGGGCATGCTGCATTGCACCCCTGCGGCTGGCTGGCCTTGGTGGGCACTTGGCCAGCAGCTGCTTCTCTGGGTAAACGTGTGAGCTCGGCGGACCCTGAGGAGGCCAGCCAGTGTCTGCAGCAAGAAAAGACCGGGGGTACAGAGGCCTCCCACATCCCAGGGAAGGCCAGGAGAGAGGCCAGCAGGAGAGCCACTTCAGTGCAGGAGTGAGTCTGAAGCACCAGTCTCCTGCAGGTCCATGTCCCACCTGGGTGAGACCTGCTCTCTGCCTTAGGCCCTCTCAGACAGCAAGTGGGGGCAGTCTGTCCTGAAGCACTCCTGCTGCAGAAGGCTGGGACGGAAGG
>NW_007022566.1:0-902 GCF_000164805.1 Carlito syrichta
TTTTTTACTATCTCTTCTGGGAAAGGTAATTATTGATTGATACAAAACTAAAACAAGTAATAACTGTGCTGGCATTATTAGAAAACTCTTCCAACTAAGAAAAAAATCCACTCTCCATTCTGTGCCAAATGAATTGTTTCCCAGTTCATTTTTCTTCTTGGTCCTCACATATCCGTCTTTTGCATAAAGAAAATGACCTCAGATTGGATCATAGGGCTCGCCATCAGCTAGTGTTCAGTAAGGAATATGTATGGCACAAGTACCATTCTCAGACAGCTTCAGGATCAGTCCTACGAAGAGACAGTCAAGATTTGGGGGCCTAAAAGCCCGAGAGTTCCTCTAGCTTCCTCTAGAGACTGAACGATGCCTGGAAAACTTGAGTCATGCCGGTGGGTTTCTTTTTTGTCCATCTTTGTTCAAACATTCTCTTTCTTGTAGCAGCATATTTTGCTTCTATGCTTTAGCAAACATTTCAAAATGTAGCACTGGTGCAAGACCAAGTATGCCTCTAGCTAGATTCACGTGAACATAGCCTTTGCAAAATGCTTTACTTGTTGCAAGTAAAAAAAGTATGGACATTACTTCTCAGTTATTTCCATATAATTGCACCAAAAAAAGCTCTCTAAAGACTCCAATGAGCCTAAAAAAAAGATTACCTTAACAAAAAGAAAAGCAAATATCAATACTTACTAAGCCTCTGCTATATTTGGAGTACAATCACATAAACAATCACAGCACAACTTCAAAACGATATTCTGTTATTAATTGCCAATGAACAGATGGCCACAGGAAGACAAGGAGAATATACCTGACGTGCCCAGATTATATGCCCCCAACAGTGAAAATGTATGTGGACCAGGTGACGTGTCTGGGTCCTGTGCTCAGTGCTACATGACCGCTGC
>NW_007022567.1:0-730 GCF_000164805.1 Carlito syrichta
GTCTTTGCCATCTGGGATGCAGACACAATGGTAGCAGAGAGGGCAGCCATCTTGGCTTCAGAAATAAAAGCATTGTCTTAAGGAGAGAAGAGAACTCTACAATCCTGGACTGCCCACCCCTGGCAGTTGTGTGAGAAAGTAATAAACTTCTAACCTATTGGAACTCCACACAGTCCGTGTCTCTTTGTTACAGCATCCTCGATTCTACCCAATAGAAAGGTATATTTCCTTTCACACTTGAATTAAATGAAATCTAAAGTCCTTAATATGAAGAAGAGTATACCAGCTGTCCCAGTGACTCACATTTGTAATCCTAGCACTCTGGGAGGCAGAGCAAGAGGATTGCCTGAGTCCAGAGGTTTGAGACCAGCCTGGGCGACTTGGCGAGACCTTGTCTCTACAAGAAATAAAAAAAATTAGCCAGGCGTGGTAGTGCACACCTGTAGTTCCAGCTACTTGGAAGGCTGAGGTGGAAGGATCACTTAAATCCAGCAGGTCGAGGCTGCAATGACCGTGAGCGTGCCACTGCACTCCAGCCTGGGTAACAGAATGAGACTCAAACTCAAAAAAAAAAGGAAGAGAAAAGAAAAAAAAGAAGGATATACCTATCTCACAAGGAGGCAAACACCTAGCACAGTGTCTGGAATAAAGTAAATACTAAAAATATATCAGTTCCCATCCTTGTCCCTCACTTCACTCAGTACAAAATTTTAATGCCTGAAAACCTAAG
>NW_007022568.1:0-417 GCF_000164805.1 Carlito syrichta
CTCCACCAGAAGGTGGCAGAAAAAGGGACCAGAAACTGGATTGGCCCCAGTGTTGCCTGTCTGCCCTACTTCTGGGCCTTACCTCTGGGTGGCCTTACTACTGGGCCCTCTGTTCCATGAAATCACATGTCTTCTCTGTAGGGCATGAATGTGGGTGGTGGAGGCAGGCCTTCTGGGGCACGTGACTGAAAGCGTGGCTGGGACATGCCTGGTGGCAACCTTTGAAACCTCCTGCAAATGACAGGCCAGAAGGTGCCTTTTCCTCTCCCATCACTTAGGGTGACTCCTCGTGCTGTGTTGCAGGGGTGGTAGTGGTGGTGGTGGTGGTCATTTTTATCATTTGCAGTCCTATTCCTGCTTTGTTGAACACTACAGAGGTCAGGGACATGCTCACAGCCACCGTAGACTCCACCTGCT
>NW_007022569.1:0-932 GCF_000164805.1 Carlito syrichta
CAGCTGGAAAGCCATCTGGACCAGGGCTTTTTTTTTTTTTTTTTTGTAGGTAGTTTTCTTATTATGTAGTCAATTTCCTTGATTGTTATTGGTCTAGTTAGGGTCTCAATTTCTTCTTGTTTCAACCTAGGCAGGTTGTGTGATGTCAGAAAGTCCTCCATTTCCTTAAGGTTTTCAAGTTTGTTTACATACAAGTGTACATAGTAGTCTCTAATGATCTTTTGTATTTCTTCAGGGTCAGATGTGACTTCATCTTTTGTGTTTTGGATTGTGTTTATTTGGGCTTTTTCTCTCTTTTTCTTAGTCAGTCTAGCTAGGGGACCATCGATCTTGTTTATCCTTTTAAAGAACCAGCTTTTTGTTTCATTGATTTTTTTGTATTATCTTTTAGTCTTCTATGTCCTGGATTTGGACTTTTATTTTGGTGATCTGGATTCTTCTGCTGAAATTAGGGTTTTGGTGGTCTTGCTTTTCCAGCTTCCTTAGGTGGCTTGTTAGGCTATTAATTTGTGATCCTTCCATTTTCTTCATGTGCGTTTGTAGGGCTATAAATTCCCCTCTTACTACAGCTTTCATGGCATCCCAGAGATTTTGGTAAGAGGTTTCTTCATTTTCAATTGTTTCCAGGTACCTTTTAATTTCTGTTTTGCTTTCATTTTTGACCCAGGAGTTGTTTAGCATCATATTGTTTAGTGTCCATGTCTTTGTGGGTTTTGGGGGGACCTTGTTGGTGTTAATGTTTATTTTTATTCCACTGTGGTCTGAGAAGGTACATGATAAAATTTAGGTGCTTTTAAATTTGCTTATACTTGATTTATGGCCAAGTATGTGGTCGATCTTAGAGTACGTTCCATATGGTGATGAGTAGAATGTATATTCTGTGGTCTTTGGATGAAGTGTTCTGTAGGTATCAATTAAATCCATTTTGGTCA
>NW_007022569.1:2071-3987 GCF_000164805.1 Carlito syrichta
CTGTGTTTTGGTCTTCGAGCTCTGAGATTCTTTCTTCTGCTTGGCTAATTCTGCTTTCCATGCTTATTAGTTTGTTATTTATTTGCATCACTGTATTCTTTACTGCTGTTATTTCTGACATCAGCTCCTTCCTATTTTCCTCTTGTCTCTCCTCAATTTTTTTATTCTCTCTATTAATGTCTTGATGTCTGGGTTTGTTTCATGTGACCAGTCATTCTGGGGGCTCTTCATTGTTTGTGTTCTGAAGTCTGTTTTCTCAGTGTCTGACCTCCCAGGGGTGTGTGAGACCTATATTCTTCTTTTGGTTTTTCTTTATTTGTGCGGTTTTTTCCCTCCCCCAGTAGTTGTTGTTGGAGGCTTTGTCAAAGATGAGTTGGCTGAGGAATTGAGGCTTTGCTTCTGGAATCTCTATTCTGTTCCATTGATCTATGTGCCTGTTTTTTATGCCAATACCAGGCTGTTTTGATTACTGTAGCTTTATAGTAGAGTTTGAAGTCTGGAAGTGTAATACCTCCTGTTTTGTTTCTCTTGCTAAGGATTGTTTTGGCAATTAATGGTTGTTTATGTTTCCATATGAATTTCTGAATTGTCGTTTCCAGGTCTGAGAAGAATGATGTTGGTAACTTAATGGGTATTTCATTGAATCTGTAGATTGCCTTTGGTAGGATGGATATCTTAACAATGTTGATTCTTCCTATCCATGAGCATGGTATATTTTTCCATCTATTTGTGTCTTCTTGGATTTCTTTGAGCAGTGTTTTGTAATTTTCATTGTAAAGTTCTTTCATTTCTCTGGTTAGGAAGATGCTGAGGTATTTCATTTTTTTTGTGTGGCTATTGTAAATGGGATTGTGCTTTTTATTTGGGTCTCTGCCTGCTTGTTGTTGTTATATAGGAATGCAACTGACTTTTGCACATTTATTTTGTACCCTGAGACTTTGCCAAAGTCCTTTATCAGTGTCAGCAGGTTTTTGATAGATTCTCTTGGATTTTCAAGGTATAGGATCATATCATCAGTAAAGAGGGATAATTTGACTTCCTCTTTTCCTATTTGGATACCCCTGATTTCCTTCTTTTGTCTAATTGCCTGGGCTAGGACTTCCAACACAATATTGAACAAGAGGGGTGAGAGTGGGCAGCTTTATCATCTGCAAATGTCTTCACCTTTGTCATATTCTATCATTTAGCAGCAAGCTGTAGGTCTTAACCAATCAAGAAGAGGAAGTTATACAAGGACATGGGTCATTGGAGGTCACAAGTGGCACCCATGCAAATGTAGTATTGGATTTCAGAGCACAGCAACTGAATCAGTTATGCTCCCTGTGGAAGAAGAGCTATGAGGTGCATTCTTATGATTACCACAAATGGTAACTTTTGTGTGTGACTGCTTTATTTTTATTTTATTTTTTTTTTATTTATTTATTTTTTTTCATTAATCAGTATTTTTTATTATGGTTTTGTGGGGTACAGTTAAGGGTTAGGTGTACAATGATGTTTCATTCAGGCACCCTGTAGATAAGAAGTGTTTTCCCATCCCCCGACAGATACTTGCTACTGTTAATCCCATCCCCCTCCTCCCCATAGTTTCCCAGTACCATCCGTCATTTTCTCATAGTATTGCATTGGATGTTCAAGGTCCATTATATGAGTGAGAACATGTGATATTCGGATTTTTGTTTTTGTGAGAGGTCACTCAGTATTATAGACTCTAGTTCCATCCAGGTTGCAGCGAAATTCATGATTTTGTTCTTTTTTATGGCTGCGTAGTATTCCATCGTGTATATGTACCACATTTTTTTAATCCAGTCCTCTTTTGATGGGCAGCATGGTTGTTTCCAGGTTCTTGCTATTGTGAACAATGCTGCGATAAACATACGTGTGCACGTATCTTTTTTATAGAGTGATTTGTGTTCTTC
>NW_007022570.1:0-754 GCF_000164805.1 Carlito syrichta
CGAGAACTGAGTTAACTTTACTCCTTCGTCTCCCGTGAGGATACCTTGAAAAATTGTTTTTTGTTTAATTGTTCTGTTCAGCATTCTTAACCCTATCTTGAAGGGAAGTGGTGGAAGACTATATCCACGTATACTTCTTGATCTTCAGGGAAAAGCTGAAAGTTTCACCATGGCGTAATCATGATAGTTTTGTGTGTTCCTATGTGGCCTTTATCAGGTGAAGGAGGTTGTCTTCTATTCTGAGTTACATTTTAGTGTTTGTATCATGAATCAGTGTGAATTTTTCTCAAATCTCTTCGACCTCAATAAAGAAGGTTGTATGTGGCTACTTTTATACTGCTAGTGCGGAATTTTCCTTTGTTGAGTTTTGTTGAAATGACATTTACGTTTTGTACGTTGTGCTACACATGTTTCCCAGAAATCAATCCCACTTGGCATGGTTTCTAATTGAATTCATTTTACTATACGTGGCTGAGGATTGGTGTCCGAAATGCCGATGAATGCCTTCCAATGAATAACTGAAGAAAAAGCCTAGAGATTCCACACCTGCACCAACAGTATGGGAGCTCGGTGGACATCCGCTCGGAGAACAATCCTAGCCCATGATAGCTGCTGCTTTCCAAAAGCTCTTGAAAGTCTCTGGAAGTTGTCCTAAGTTAGGCATCCAAGCCACCAGACAGGTTGGGTCTCCGAGAGAGCATTGAGAGTAGGTGGCACATGGCCATGACCTATCCCCACCCCGAGCTGTACATGA
>NW_007022571.1:0-777 GCF_000164805.1 Carlito syrichta
GATTTTGTTGACAATTTTAGCATCAATGTTAATCAAAGATACTCGACTGTAGTTCTCTTTCTTTGTTGGGTCTTTACCTGGTTTGGGTATCAATGTGATGTTAGCTTTGTAAAATGATTTGGGGACAGTACCACCTTTTTCAGTCACCTGGAATACTTTCCATAGGTTTGGTATCAGTTCCTCCTTGTATGTTTTGTAGAATTCTGCCAGAAAGCCATCTGGTCCAGGGTTTTTTTTGTTGTTGTTGTTGGCAGTATTCTTAAGACATAATCAATTTCCTTGATTTTTATTGGTCTATTTCGGATCTCAGTGACTTCTTGTCTCAACCTAGGGAGATTGTGTAATGTCAGAAACTCCTCTATTTCCTTTAGGTTTCAAGTTTTTTTGTTTGTTTTTTTTGTGTTGGAGTCTCACTCTGTCACCCAGACTGGAGTGCAGTGGCCACTCCCGGCCACCACAGCCTCGCCTGCTGGGATCTGGCGATCCTTCCACCTCAGCCTTCCAAGTAGCTGGAATTACAGGCATGCGCTACCACACCCAGCTGATCTTTTGATTTATTGTAGAGATGAGGTCTCGCCGCCCAGGCGGGTCTCGAACCACGGGCTCAGGCAATCCACTCACCTCAGCCTCCCAAGGTGCAAGATTACAGGCTGAGCCACCGAGCCCGGCAGGTTTCAAGTTTTTTTCCTTACATTGTACATAGTAGTTGTTGATAATTTCTTGTATTTCTTCAGGTCAGTTGTGACTTCATCTTTTGTATCTCTGATTGAATTTATT
>NW_007022572.1:0-711 GCF_000164805.1 Carlito syrichta
GAGCCCAGCTCCCTGCCATCTTACAAAACCTTCTTCAAGCCAGGAATTGGCATGATATGAACCGACCATTTATGGGACGAGATGGTCAGCTAGTCTCATTATGTAATTGCTGCTTGTTCATAATGCAAAGATACCTAAATGATGGCCTATAAAATGACGCAAATGGGGCTAAATTCACAGAATCCATTTTTTCCCCCAGCTGAGAATTTATTGATGTAAACGCCACCAAATAAACCATGTTATCAGTCTGGGCGCAGTGACTCACGCATGTAATCCTAGCACTTATGGAGGCCAAGGTGAAAGAACTGCTTGAGCCCAGGAGTTCAAGAGCAGCCTGGGCAACATAGCTAGACCTTCTCTCTACAACAAAATAAAAAAAGTTAGCCGGTGTGGGGTGAAAGTACCTGTGGTCTCAGCTACTCTGGAGGGTTAAGATGAAAAACTCGCCTGAGTCTGGGAGGTCAAGGCGGCGGTGAGCTGTGAGTGTGCCACTTTCCTCTCCAGCCTGGGCCACAGAGTGAGACCCCAATTTTTATAAAATAGGGTTGTGATGTGCCCTTCCCCCAGCCCAGGCCCCTAAAAATCCCCTCCTGCAAGAGGGAGAGAGAGGAAAGGGGCCTCCCCACACTAAGAATGCACAGTCCCTTGGCCCATGCTGGGCCAGGCTGGTCAGGGCATGAGAGCCAGGTGCTGTCTCCAGGAGTTGGTGGA
>NW_007022573.1:0-831 GCF_000164805.1 Carlito syrichta
ACCTGGGCAGATGAAGATTCTTGCCTTTACATTCCTTTCTTAAGGAGACTTGTAATTCTGGTTAGGGATTGTGACTAAGGTGACTTGAGCTGAGAGGCCTTTTGTTTTACAAATATTGAAGCTCATTCTCTCTGGCAGGAAATAATTAACGCAGATTGTAAACACCAGGTGTGAAGTTAGGGAAAGATAGTCAGGCCAACTTGCAGCTAAGAAACCTTGAAAATGTTGCTTTACCCCAGCTAGTTGCAAATTGCTGTGTGAAGGTTACAAGTGTGACTTGTTAATCTATGTGATAATTGTAGTGCTTAGAACTTGGTAGTGATTTATAATGTAATAGTTATAGGAATAAGTAAGTTTTGTATGGAGATGAAGAAATGGTAAGCATTAAAAAATGTTAGAAATTTATAAAATTTATAGTTTAGGATGATAATGTTTTAAGATCAAAACAGGATGAACAAAGATACATTGCCTGTCCGGTCCATTCAGTTGTAACTGATTGCCTTGGAAACAAAAGACATATAGCATATAAAAGGAGTTGGAAAAGACAATAAACCAGCATTTGTCCTGCTTGCAGCAGAGTCAGTGTCCAAGTTTTTTCTCCTGCACCTACGCTGTCCCTCTTTCAGGAAACCCTAACCTGCTGGAGCTGGACTCTAGCAATCGGGAATCAGACACTAATTCTGAGAGGGATGGGGTACACTGAATTTGTCCTGAGGAGGTCTGTCCTGTTGTTCCCTAAGGGCATTTTAGGTATTTGGCATGAAATATGCTGAGCTGAACCCCATACTTTAGGGTAAAATGCCCCCTCAACTTGAGAGTGGATGTAGAAAA
>NW_007022574.1:0-972 GCF_000164805.1 Carlito syrichta
CCTAGTACACTATAGCCCTAAACTCCAAGAAGTTGATAGGTTTTGTCATTCTTTTTCACAAGGGAAACATTTTTTTCCCACAGCATAAGAAGAAAGCTAACTGGAATTAACTTATACTTTATTTAAAAAATCAGTGCATGCCTAGAGGCCAAATAATAGAGTTGTCAAACTATTAGAAATTTTCTAAATCAGAATTAAAACAAATACCAAGGAAAAATAAATATACCCTTCTGAGCTGTGTGTGATTGGGTTCAGAGAAAACTTCCTAATTTTATTTGCTTTCATTTTTATGCTACTTCACAATCACCCCAAGTTGCTAGGTAACAAAATTATTATGGAACCGGCTCAGAATTTGCTGTATAGTAATCAGTCTTCATGACTGAAAACACAGAGCGAATGTCAATGAGGGAGAAAGGTTTTATTCTCCTGAATCTAGATAAAGCACATGAAAATTTGCTTCTGTCCACAGGAGATTCTTACTCCTTGTCAAAGGAACAATAGGCGACATTTTTAAAAATATGATCTTTGTGCACGTTGCTAGGTTATTTCATTTTCAGCCTTTTTCTTTACAATGTAAAATCACTTAAAAAATACCAAGAGAGATAAGCAATAAGGAGTAGTGAAAATGGAAATCTGATAGTGTCATTAAAGCATTGATTATAGTAATAAATATATTAGATTACATGAAGATAAAAGATATTTGAATACTAACAAGAAAGGGCTCCAGTCAGCCACAAACTACAGTGAGACACTGCTAGTTTTAAAATCTCCTTTTTATTTTTCTGAGTTTCTCAAAGTGGCAATTTAGTGCTGACCCTTAAAATGTTTTTTGCTGAGTGAAATAATTTCCCCCGAATTATGAACACACGTTCTGCTATTATTTATTTATTTATTTTAGTTGGAGGCTCACTCTTTCGCCCAGACTGGAGTGCAGTGGCTGCTTCCAGCCACCACAGCCTCGACCTGCTGGGA
>NW_007022575.1:0-805 GCF_000164805.1 Carlito syrichta
ACACTTCACTGAGAATAAAAGACTTCTTTACTTATTTTCAGTAAGCAAACTTTGGATTTTCCCACTGATTTCCATCCAGTGGTGTCATTAGTCTTTACTTCACTCAGTGTCTTGCGATCATAGGATGACCTTGTGTCGTTGTTCCCTGTATCATCATGCACAGCATTTCTCCTTTATGTTGATCATTCTTGTTATGAAAAGAGAATCTGTTGTTTTAAGATGACTATGATAGAAATGCATATGAAGTGGACTCATGGCTGACCCTAAAGCATAGTAGAAGAGACTTGGGAAATTTAGCCAACACATGTGTCTACTCTCACGAAGCACACACATTATCAGAAGGCTGGTGCTACACTGACTTCATAACTGAAATTTCACACCAACCTATCTCTTAGGATTTGAGTTGAGTGGCTCATTGACGAGCCCATGTGGCTTTTCCTGCCTGTGTGCTGTTTGGTACTCTGAGAATTTCCAAAAAAATAGATGAAGCCAAAAAGACAAAGAGACTGATTACCTCTTGATAGAGTGTATTGCCAAGGCTTGCAATCGCCCTCCCCTCCCCAAAAAATAAAAAGTGACTTGTCTCCTCTTCTCTCATCAGTCATGGTCTTGGAGAAAAGATTCAGGATTACACACCCTTTGGGGCAGACTGGCCTTTGTCACAAGCATTTGCAGAAATATGAGACATCAACATGGTTTCCAAGTCTTCCCTCATGACTTTCTGTGGACAGGCGATTACCTAAGCCATTTTCATGACTGTAACCTCTTTAGTAATCAGCCCGCACTAACTTTCCCTTGAAAAGTG
>NW_007022576.1:0-944 GCF_000164805.1 Carlito syrichta
CGATTCTCAACCTAACATTTTTAGTGGTCCCACGGAGATTCTGGCATCTAACATACATATTGTATCCACTTGTGAGGAAAGTGACTCCATTTTTCAGAAATCAAAGTGGAAATTTAGAAAATAATGCAAACTCTTCAAACCCAGAAACGCTTTATGTTTTCAAAGAGTTCCACGAAGTCCCATGTCCAGTCATTTATATCAGTTTTCAGAAGTCCACTGACCCTTGGCGAGGGGACAGAGTGTTGTATTTTGTGACATTTTAAGAGCTTCACAGAACAGCACACGACAATCACATCTATGTGATTCTTTCTGAAATTAGACAGTCAAGAGTTGGGGAGGCAACTGAGAGTGGCTGCTCAAAGCACAACTCTAGAGTCCAGCTGGAATAGGTATGAGCCCTGCTTCCACTTCTTCCTGCTGTGGACCTGGAAGAATACAGGGGCCCCGTGTCCTCATCCGAGAAATAGAGATGATACGATACTGGCCTCAGAAGAAAGTCGGGAGACTCACAGAGCTGTCAGTACCTGACACAAGCTCAGAGGAACATCGCTCTTTAAAGAAAAGACAGGAAGAAAAATAGAAAAATCAGAACCAAAAAACCCCAATGAAGTTAGACTTAATACCGATTAGGATGAAGCTGACACCAAACGAGAAGATTCATGGTTTCTCAAAACTTTCCTCATGCACGAGGGGATAAAGATGGACAGTGAGGAGAGCGCAGGGGAAACAGTACCCAACAGAAAGTGCGATGTGTTTCTGTCCTGCAGAACTCACTCGTTGCTGCTGTGTCATTGACTGAGCAAAGCCAGGTTTGCACAGGATTGATCACATTTTCCCATGGGACAAAACTCTAATCTTCCTCCCACCACCAGGAACCATGGCCAGCATCCTTATCCTTCTTCCAGCTTACTGCTAACTCCTTGACTTAAAAAAGTATATCACGG
>NW_007022577.1:0-678 GCF_000164805.1 Carlito syrichta
GAGTGAAACTCCAACTCGAAAAATAAAAAATTTTAAAAAGTAACAGATGCTGATGAGGATGTGGAGTAAAGGAAACTCTTACACACTGTTGGTGGGAATGTGAATTAGTACAGCCTTTAATGATAACCTAAGAGAAATTTCTCGAAAAAATAAAAAGTGGAACTACCATCTGATCTGGCAAATCCACTACTTGGCATTTATCCAAAGGAAAAGAAATCAGTATATACAAGAGATACCCACACATGCATACTTATTGCACTACTCACCATAGCTAAGATATGGGATCAACCTCGGTGTTCAACAGCAGGTGAGTGGGTAAAGAAAATGTTGTATGTATACACAATGCAAGGCTATGCACTCACAGAAATAAATAAAATCCTGTTGTTTGCAGCATGGAAGTGGGGGTCATTATGTTAAGTGAAATAAGCCAAGCACAGAAAGGCAAATTTCGCAGGTTCTTACTCAGATCTGGGAGCTAAATAAGTGGACCCCATGGAAGTGGAGAGTGGAACTGCAGTTACCAGAGGCTGGGAAGAGGAGAGGGGAGGGGAGGTGAATGAATGGGTGCAAAGATACTGTGAGATGGAATGGGGTCTGTTTGACAGCAGAGTAGAATGACTATAGTTATTTATAATATACATTATATTTCTAAGTAACTAGAAGATCTGAAATATTCCT
>NW_007022578.1:0-1326 GCF_000164805.1 Carlito syrichta
GTTTTTTTTTTTAATGGATGCATAATAGATATACATAGATGAGAAAGGACAGACTAAGGTCATGAAGGATCAGTCTGCCCCTCACCACAACGGGTTCTAGGGAGGCTGTGGGAAGGCTCCTCAGGCCAGCTTCCAGTGTCCTTGGCCCTGATACTAAATGCTGCATTGTACAGTGGCAGTGAGGGAAATCATTGGAGCCTTGTAGTGAGAAGCTAACTTTTTTTCATCACAGGAAACTTGTTGCCTAGACTCTTTCAAAGTAAGGCACTATGAGATAGTCAGAAGATGAAGAGACAGGGAAATACTCAATGGCTGCTTTAAATAGGTGGACGAGCAACTGAAAACCATAGAGTAAAAGATAGGCAGGCAGCTGCAAAATTTACCTTGCTGAAATTTCTTCATATATATATATATGAACATATATGTATGTACATGGCAACTATCAAATGGAAAAAAAATCTGAAAAGTCAATATGGTCCAGAAAAACAAAAATCAACTGCTATGATGCCAGGGACTCAAAGGCACTTCCCCAAAGATTAATTTGGAACTAGAAAGTAACATTTGTTGCTGGCTTTTTTTAAATGACGGCAGAGGGCTTAATCTTGTAATCGTAGGCTGCAAGTAAGTACTTGATATCTGCTCTAAATGACCTGGAGAGTGACAAAAAGATACAGTAATGGATACAACCCCTGGCATCAAAGGAATTTTAATATGGAGTTTATGGCCACTAATATAATCAAATGTGGCATCATAGCAGTTGATTTTTGTTTTTCTGGACCATATTGACTTTTCAGATTTTTTTCCAACTTGATAGATGCCATATGCATACATATATTCATATGTATATGAAGAAATTTCAGCAAAGTAAATTTTGCAGCTGACTGCCCATCTTTTACTCTATGGTTTTCAGTTATTTTTGAAGTTTTAAATAAATCAAATTAACTATTCAATGAGGGTTTAATTGTGATTCCTAAAAAAAAAATTCATTACAAGTAGAGATTCTTTCAAGAGTCTAGTAGAAAAAAATTCAGAACACTCTGGTGAATGCCTCTGAAATGTTACATTGTTGCTATAGTTGTGACAATTTTTCAACTACAGTACTGCTGTGGAATCCAATTTAACACATGCCTTGTCCTCATCTAGTGACAAGTGTCAACCACTGGGCTCTTGATATCACCTATCAACCTTGGTATCCAACATTAGAGTCATAGACTCTTACAAAGGGAAGAGATTTTGGTAGTGTGTCTCCCATGTAATCCTTTTTTTTTTTTTTTAGTCTGAGTCTTACTCTGTCACCCAGGCTGGAATGCAGTAGCATGCTCATGA
>NW_007022578.1:2885-4376 GCF_000164805.1 Carlito syrichta
CGCCTCTGGTGCTGAGATTATAGACTTGAGTCACCATGCCTGACCTAGGATGAATGTTTTTAAAAAATCAGAAATCATGGTGAAATCATGCCATACTAGCAAACAACAACAAAACTAATCGGAAAATAGCAAGTAGTGCCAAAAATGAGGAGAAATTGGAGCACTGTACATTGTCGGTGGGAGTGTAAAATGGTACAGCTACTATGGAAAACAATGTGGCAATTCCTCAAGAAATTAAACACAGAATTTTCATGCCGCTCTACTTCTGGGCATATGTGCCAAATAAATGAAAGTCTAAAAGAGAAATTTGTACATCCATCTTCATAGCAGCCTTCTTCACAATAGCCAAGAAGTGGAAGTAACTTGTGTCCATTAATGGATGAAACAAAATGTGGTATATACATACAATAGGAATGTTATTCAACTTAAAAGAAAAGAAAATACTGGCATGCTACAACATTAGTAAACTTTGAGGACATTATGCTAGGTGAAATAAGCCAGACACAGAAAGACAACTTTTGTACGATTTTACTTATGTGAGGTACCTAGGATAGTCAAGTTTATGGAGACAAAAAAGTAGAATGGTATCTTCCAGAAGTCAGGGGAGGTGTGAATGTGGAGTTATTGTTTAATGAGTCCATACTTTTCATTTTCTAAGATAGAGTTCTGGAGATGGGAGGTGTTGGTGGTTATACAAGAATATGAATGCCCTCAGTGCCCCTGAATTACACACATAAAATGTTTAAGATGTAAATTTTTTATCATGTGTGTTTTACCCACAATTAAAAATGATTTTTTAGCTGGGCTTGGTGGATCAGCCTGTAATCCCGCGCCTTTGGGAGGCTGAAGTGAGTGGATTGCCTGAGCCCGTGGGTTCGAGACTCGCCTGGGCAGCGAGCCCTCATCTCTACAATAAAGCAAAAAATCAGCCGGGTGTGGTAGCGCATGCCTGTAACTCCGGTTACTCGAAAGGCTGAGGCGGAAGGATCGCCGGAGCCCAGCAGGCAAGGCTGCGGGTGGCCGGGAGCGGCCGCTGCACTCCAGTCTGGGCGACTGAGCGAGACTCCAACTCAAAAAACAAAAAAAATTTTTTTTAAGGTTGCTAAATGAGCAGATAGGTGTTCAAGTAGATGGAGTGATCTTTTTTTTTCTATTCAATTAAAAATTTTAGATTTGGGGGGTATACATGAGTACATGTCAGATGGACATATTGTTTAGTGGTGGGAACTGGGTCTCAGGCAGCCCATTTCCCAGATAGTGAACGTTGTACCCTGCAGGTAGTTTCTGAACCTTAGGTCCCTCCCCCCTTATTAGTGTCTGCAGTGCCTGTTATTTCCATCCTTGTGACTATTTAGCTCCCACGTGTTTGGCTTTCTGTTTCTGAGTCAGTTTACTTAGGATGATGGTCTTCAGCTCCATCCATGTTGCTGCAAAGGACGCAATTTCATTCTTTTTCATGGCTATATAGTATTCCATGGTGTACATATACAC
>NW_007022579.1:0-650 GCF_000164805.1 Carlito syrichta
TGTTCTATGCTTGTTGAGTTGAATGTTCTGTAGGTATCTATTAAGTCCATTTGGGCAAGTTGAAGTTCTAGATCTCCTTGTTGATTTTTTGCCTTAATGATCTATCTAGCATTGTTTTGGGGTATTTAAGTCCCCAGTTATGAAAGTGTTTGAATCTATCTATCTATCTATCTATCTATCTATCTATCTAACCATATATATATATATATATATATATATATATATATATATACACATATATATATATGTATATATACACATATTTTAGTTTATCTAGAAACTGCTTTATAAAGATGGGTGCTATGTTGGGTACATATATGTTTAGGATGGTTATTTCTTGTTAATAGATTGTATTTTTTATCATTATGTAGTGAGCTTCCATATCTTTTTAAATTTTTGATAACTTAAAGGATATTTTGTCTGATATTAAAATCACAACTCCTCCTTTTTTTGTGTGCTGTTAGCCTGAAAAATTGTTTTCAATCCTCTTACTTTGAGTTTGATAGTGTCCATTCTGATGAGATGAGTCTCCTGAAGACAGCATATTGTTGCATCATTTTTTAAAATCCAGTTTGCAATTCTATGTTTTTTCAGTGTCACATTTACTCAGTTCACATTCTGGCTAATTATTGATATGTGAGAGTATATCC
>NW_007022580.1:0-748 GCF_000164805.1 Carlito syrichta
CACACACACACACACACACACACACACACACACACACACACACACACAGGGCAGCAGGGGGAGAAGGGGGAAAGGGTGAAAAAGTGGGGGCAGAGAAAGAGAGAACCCAGAATGCTAACCTGCACCTTTCACCACGTGGGGTTACAGTAAAAAGACACCGACTATGAACCAGGAAGTACACTCTTACCAGACTCCAAACCTGCCAGCGCCTTGATCTGAAAATTCCCAGACTCCAGAAATGTAAGAAATAAATTTCTGTTGTTTATAAGCCACTCAGTTTACAGTGTTTTGTTACAGCAGCCCGAATGGATTAAGACTACCCTATCTGTTTTTCAGAGTTCATGTAAGAAGCAAATTACCAATATATGCAAACACCATGAAAAATTTAACAAATCTTTTATGTGCAAAAAATCATTAACAAGATCTTTATGCATAAAACAGGGCTAAGGGAAAAAGGCAATTTCTGTGAAATATACATAAAGTGGAAGACTTGGGGAGGGGCAAATCTCAAGGGTCTCATGCACTGTTCTTACTTTTTAGATTTACGTGTGGTCTGGTCTGTGCTCAAAGTTCTCCAGGTCTCTAATTGGACATGAACACCGTGTCAGAAGGTCAGAGAGTAGAATGCTTCTAGGGCCACCTTCCACTTTTCAGAATAAGAAAAGATGGTTTATTTGATGTACGCACATTGATTGGCAGTGCACGCTTGCAAAATCCTTTGGTATTAAGTCATGTCTTCAAAACTGGG
>NW_007022581.1:0-1340 GCF_000164805.1 Carlito syrichta
TTTTAGTGTTCGGACACTGGTTCTGAGGGGCATGCCACTCAATGAATCATGCCCTAAAAAGTTGCAGTCTTCCTTGTAGATGGGACTCTGCCAGAAAGAGAGAGAAAGTCAGAGACAGGGGGAGGCTGAAAGGAGTGAGGGAAATGGGGAGAACAGGATGGGGTGGATGCACACAGGAGTGGCCTGGGCTGGCTCTGGCCTACAGGCCTAGCTATGGTGGTGGTGGGGTGGCCCTGTCCCTGTGGCAGGATGTGGCAAATGCTCAAATATATTTCTTGTATGATTGAGTGAATAAAGATAGAAACACATGTAGCTGATTCAGGATCAGCAGTTGGCCTCACCTGGGCTGACTGAATATCTCTCACTAGCCCAGCAGCAGTTAAAGGTATTTCCTTTTGAAAGGCAAGTTGCAACTTTAAAGACCCACCAGGCTCCGGGCAGGTTTTGTTTTAAAAAGGCCAAATTGCCCAGAGACTGGCCATTTCATGGAAATGGAAAAGAGTCTTATCTAAAACCCCCCTTCTGAAGTTGACGGTTAACAATCCAGCAGTTCCTGGAAACCATTTGTTCTTTGGAAAATCTAATTTTGCTGAGTACAACCTTGTAAAATTCCAAAGGAAGTATGTAATCACTCAACACGACCCCCTCCCTTACCTAAGCAAGGGTATAAGATCCCACTTCTCCTGTTCTGGGGCACTCGATTTGGATGCATTAAACCCTCGGGCCCACTGGGATGGCCAGCGTAATAAAGTGCCACTTCCTATATAGTCTCGGTGTCACAATCTCTGTTTTTCCTGCTACCCCTCTGTGAGAACTCCTCACTGAGCAGGCACTCGGGTTCCTGACCTCTTTGGGCTGCTATGTCTGTCCTTCCTTTTTAACCTATCATGAAAGGACCCAGCCAGTGGCAACCTGGTTGTATGGAGGCAGGTCTTGGGTGGGGAAAGAGCTTCCAGATGGCCCCAGAGGAGGGTGGGCATCATTCTTGAAGGCAATGGGGTCCTGTATGCTGGCTGGTGGGTACTACAATTTGGGGTTGCAAAGCAGGGAAGCAAGCTGGGTCCAGGCCCAGGAAGGATTGCCCATAGATAGGAAGGAGGAGGAGGAGAGTGTGCGTGGGGTAAGGGGACACATAAGAGGGAGACTGGGATGGAGGGTTAGGCACTTTTAAGGCCAGAGGACCATCCCATGGTGTCTGGCCACCACCTATGGGACTTGGGCTGCATTGCAGGACTAAGAACTGTGACAGGAGTCAGCTGGGCCCTGGGTCCTCCTGCAACAGGATGGGGGAGGTTTTGGGGTGTCGACACTGAGCAAGTTCCTTGTGGTCCCATGACTTG
>NW_007022582.1:0-1112 GCF_000164805.1 Carlito syrichta
AACCAAAAGCCTGTGTTTCCATACAATGTTAAATAATTATCTATCAGAAATGTAGAGAATAACTTATTTAAGTTTTGTACCTTCAAGTTATATTATATAGCTTTTTAAACACTCAAGAAAACAGAGAAATGGAATATTTAAACATTAACAAATAAAGTATGTATATATATTTTCAGTCAAGACGCCAAATAAAAAATAGCATTTACTTTACGATAACTTAAAGAATGACATTTTATAAGAATTCAAATCTTCAAAAAAGCCATTTCCTCAGTAATATACCATGGCAACAAACTTTAAAAGACAAATAAAAGTGAATATCACATTTAGATAAATGACCTTAAACTACACAAAATCTTTATTCGGCTATGTTTTTGCAAATTAGAACCAATTACCATCTTCCATTGGTTTCATAGAGAAAACTAAACAATGCTAACTCTGTATGGTACAAACTTATGTCAGACTAATTGCAGAATATTTTCACTTATAAATTATGTTATTAACATTTTATTTTTTCTTTTCAATTTCCCTTTTGTCCAACTGACAAGCATGAAATAACAGGCAATTTAATGGACAAGTGCACACAGTTGGAGAAACATCAAATGTCTCATTTACATAAACAGACTTACTGGCAGGATATTTCTCACTTAAAATGTAAGAATTAAAGAATCGAACAGATGTAAATTATATGAGCAAGGTTATGTACAGAAATTATGTCATTCTCACATCATTATAATCATTTCAAAATAGATTTTTGCTCTGGTGAGGAATCAACTAAGGATATCTCTAAAACACATGCCTTCAGGTGAAATCAGGATAGTCAGGAAATGTATATGAAAAAAAGTGATCACCAAACATCTTTTTAAACAAACTTTTAAATCCTGGAGACACCGAATGGGGAGAGGGGGAAAAAAGAGAAAGGACAAAAAAAAAATCACTCATTCAGTCCACTGTGCACAGATGGGGGAGCCAGGTACCCTTAATGCCCAGACTAAAAACTATTTGTGTATCCCAAAGGTATTGAAATAAATAAAATCAAATAATAAAATCATTTGTAAAAATAAATATGTTATGAAAATCTTGAATGGCCTGTAGAAATTATTTCTAGATTTTTT
>NW_007022583.1:0-1217 GCF_000164805.1 Carlito syrichta
AGAACATCCCATTATTCCTTCATGGGACAATGAGATGCCTGACCTCTGGGAAATTCTCCTTTGACACAGACCATCATCATCGCATGCTTGATCATGGCACTTATGGCCAGGATTGGTCACTCTCATCTTACCTGTTCATGTCGATCTACCAGATCATCCGGTCTCCAGCCCATCCACTGCCACTGTGTGGACTGTCACTGGTGCCTCCTCTATGTGACTTCCACGTGACTCTTGCAAACTTGGCCACAGACCTAAAGCCCAAGTAGCAAATAATACAGAGCAGTGGTGCTCAACCCAGGCAGCCCATTAGAATCATCTGGACTGCTAAAATGTCTCCATGCCCAGGCCCTACTTAGACCCGTTAAATCAAAGTCTCTGGGGGAGCTGATGGGAACCCAATCTTCAGAGAATTAAGAGCTTGCCAGGTGGTTCCAATGAGCTGTCAAGATCAGAAAGAGAACCCAACTTGGTAGAGAACCTCAACCAAACATCCTGGAAGAATATGGACTGCATTTGCCAAACAAATAAGTTTCATCACTATTCCTAACAAAATGCAATAAAAGCGCTCATGTAAAGCATTTAGGACTGATGAACCAAAATGAATTATTGGAAGAGGGGAAATCCTAAAAATGACATAAGTGTGCCTTAAACATTTCACTGGAACCTCAACATACAGTACTTTCATTCAGGGTCAATGTCTCATATAAAGGTCAAGGCACTCCCTCTGAGCACGAATCCCTTACTTGGCATTCTATGTCATTTTTTCTCACCCAAAGCAGCATTCATGATATCTCATCTCTGATTTCCAGTTACAGGGAAGGGGAGTCTTATCTTTCACGGCTGCTTTACTCACACTTAACTCAGCAGAATTAAAGCGTTTACCATTTGACCTGCGACTCTTTCCAAATATGCAACTTATCTTTACACAGAAACAACATTTCCACTCATATTTTTAGAGTTTCTACTTAATTAATTTGCCTATTTGCAATCCAGGCACAATTGACGTAAAAACAACTGGCTAGACAGGGTGCGGTGGCTCAAGCCTGTAATCCCAGCACTTTAGGAGGCCGAGGCGAGAGGATTGCCTGAGCCCAGGGTCTCAAGACCAGCGTAGGCAACTTGGTGAGACCTTGTCTCTACAATAAATCAAGAAAAATTATTGTTCATAATAAAAAATATTGATTATAAGTTGGAGGACAAGCCGATGTGGTAGGTGT
>NW_007022584.1:0-808 GCF_000164805.1 Carlito syrichta
CCTTTTCTGGAGTTAGAATCTTACTCTGTCACCCAGATTGGAGTGCAGTGGCACACTTGCAGCTCACAGCAGGTTCAACCTCTTGGGCTCAGGCGATCCTTCCACTTCAGCTTCCTGAATATCTGGGACTACAGGAGCATACCACCATGACTGGCTGATTTTTTTTTTTTTTTTTTTAATTTTTTAGAGTTGAGATCTTGTTATGTTGCCCAGGCCAGTCTCAAACTCCTGGACTCAAACAATCCTCCTGCCTCGGTCTCCTAAAATGCTTGGATTATGGACATGAGCCACCGTGCCCAGCCAAGATTATAACTTAAACATGAGCCACCGTGCCCAGCCAAGATTATAACTTAAACACTCCCATGCCCCTAAATATGACCCACACCATTGACTAGGAGAGCTGGGAAACTAGTCAGGATAAACAGACAGAAACCAGGTATGGAGAGCTGAAGCCTAACCTCAGGTCTGAGGACCAGAACAATCTTTAAACAGAAAAGCTGAACTCAGGTTCTCCAGGTCCTTGACCTGAATGTCAGAGGACAAGACTGGAGGGGAATGGCAAGCATTTGAGAGGACAAAGGTTGTGGCCAGATCACATTGTTCTGTCTTGAGAAAACACGACTTTATTTCAAATCCTGCCCCAGTCTTGACAAGAATGGCTTGGAAACTAGGGTTAGCTTGGCTTTGCAAATGGCACCCATCTCTCTGTATAGGCGCACATATTTTAGCCAGGTAAGAAATTTAAGCAAGGAGAAATGTTCTGGGAGTGACTGACTTCCACTGTTTGCAATGATGAAAGAGCACATTT
>NW_007022585.1:0-806 GCF_000164805.1 Carlito syrichta
ATTGACTCTAACACCATCATAACTGGGGACTTTAATACCCCACTCACAACCCTAGACAGATCATCAGGACAAAAAATCAGCAAGGAGATCTGGAACCTCAATGTGACTTTGGACCAAATGGATTTAATTGATACCTACAGAACACTCCATCCAAAGACCACAGAATATACATTCTACTCATCACTGCATGGAACGTATTCTAAGATCGACCACGTAATTGGCCATAAATCAAGCATAAGCAAATTTAAAAGGACCGAAATTCTACCATGCACCTTCTCGGACCACAGTGGAATAAAAATAAACATTGACACCAAAAAAGTCCCCCCAAAACCCACAAACAACCCCATTATAAAATGGGCAAAAGATATGAACAGACACTTCACAAAAGAGGACATCCGAGCAGCCAACAAACACATGAAGAAATGTTCAACCTCACTAATCATCAGAGAGATGCAAATCAAAACCACACTGAGATACCACCTAACCCCAGTCAGAATGGCAATTATCAACAACTCAAAAAATAACAGCTGCTGGAGAGGGTGTGGCGAAAAGGGAACACTTCTACACTGTTGGTGGGAGTGTAAACTAGTGCAACCTCTGTGGAAAGCAGTGTGGTGATTCCTAAAAGCTCTAAATATCAACCTCCCATATGACCCCACAATCCCCCTACTGGGAATATACTCTGAGAACTCAAATCACTCTATAAAAAGATAGCCTCAGAGGCTGAGGCAGAGGGATCACCTGAGCCCAGGAAGTCAAGGCTGCAGTGAGCCATGACTGTGCCACTGCATTCTAGTGACATTGAC
>NW_007022586.1:0-724 GCF_000164805.1 Carlito syrichta
AAATAAAATAGGATAAAATAATTAGCCATACTTAGTAGTTCCTCCCTGTCATTCCAGCACTTTGGGAGGCTGAGGCCAGATGATCATTTGAGGTCAGGAGTTAGAGACTAGACTGGGCCTCATAGAAAAACACTGCCTCTAGAAAAAATTTAGTAAAGTAAAATAAAATAAAATAAAGTAAAATGAATAAAATAAAATAAGGTAAAGTAAGTTAAAATAAAATAATTAGCCAGACTTAGTGGTTCCTGCCTGTCATCCCAGCATTTTGGGAGGCCAAGGCAGTAGGATTTCTTGAGGTCAGCAATTTGAGAGTAGCCTTGGCCTCATAGCAAAACCCTGTTTCTAGAAAATAAAAAATAAAATAGTAAAATAAAATAAATAAAATAAAAAGAAATATAATAATTATCCAGACTTAGTGCTTCCTGCCTGTCATGCCAGCACTTTGGGAGGCTGAGGAGGGAGGATCGCTTGAGGCCAGGGCTTTGAGACGAGCCTGGGCCTCATAGCAAAACCCGTATCTAAAAAAACAAGCAAAAAATAGTAGAGTAAAACAAAATAAAATTAATAAAATAGAATCAAACAAAGCAAAATAAAATAAAGTAATTAGCCAGACTTGATGGTTCCTGCCTGGCATACCAACATTATGGAAAGCCGAGGAGGGAGGATCGCTTGAGGCCTGATATTTGACACTAGACTGTGCCTCAGAAAACGGTGTCTCTAAAAA
>NW_007022587.1:0-801 GCF_000164805.1 Carlito syrichta
AAACCTACTGCTGATCTAAGCTGAAGGCTCTGTGACTGTGACAGGCGTGGCTCACTCTAGAAACTCATTGTTCCTGTTTCCCATAAACTGTGGTTTTGGCTTACATATTAGATATAATTCAAACTCAGGTCACATTTGGGAGCCTTTTACATGGTGCAAACCTCTTTGTAAGGTTTAAAAATATATTTGTAGAATTAGTATATACTTATGGACAGCTGTTTTCAGCTTTAGATAGTATAGATGATTATCTAGAGATACCAGAAATGGCCCAGCACAAACTTTGGACTGGGCCACATTCCTGAGGGCCCAGCGTGTACTTTGGACTGGGCTGCCATCTTTTAGACTGGCTTCAGCTACAGTTAGTGTAGGGTTTTCCTACTTATTGTAGAAATTGAATTTATTTTATTCATAGTATTGTAGAATAGGTCATGCTATGTCAGGGAATTATGTTAGTTCAAGCATGATCAATCATGATATTTTGAGGTTTAATAAGAATATAGTTAACTTTAGAAATATCATTGTCTCCATTTTCTACTATTGTGGTTTTGGCCTTAGTACATTTACAGTTGATATTTGGGTTTTATTTTTAGAAGCTTTATTGCTGATGATCAACTTTATATATTAGGATTAGGAATTAGAAACTTTTATAGAAATTAGGATAGATATATAGGATCTTAGAATAGACATTTTGTTAAGAGATTGTAATCAATTGTTCAAGAAGTGGCCCACTGGTGAACCTTGGACTGGCCACATTCTTTAGGAATTGGTTTAAGCTATAATTAGAGCTTCTACAGCATTGTG
>NW_007022588.1:0-737 GCF_000164805.1 Carlito syrichta
AGTAATCTCTATACACCTGATGGAAAGTTGCATAGCAGAAATATTTTATATGACCTTGTCCCTTCTAAGTTTTACTTCTTTCTAGATATTTTTTAACTTCTATTTCCTGGTAGACTGGTTAGTTAGCTCTTGTTCCCAAAGGCAGTTTCTCCTAGGATTAAGATTAGAAACTAAGTTACCATAATAGTTTTATTGCCCTGCCTCTAGTCAGGCAGGACGTTTTTCTAGTTTCGTTACATGCCAAAACTCCATTTGCTTCAGCCCATGGTCATTGTCAAGATGACCGTGCAGCCCATTATCCAAGAGTGTGACAGCTACTATTTGATTTTTAGAATAGACTTGTTTGGATAAAACATACATTTAAGATGATACAATTTCCATCAAAAAGATTTAAACAGTAATAAGCATTCATAGAAAACTTTTAAGTTTTGTTTAAGCTTTTAAGTTTCCTTTTCTCAGATTATGACTTTAGTTCCTATTCCTGTAGGCCAATTTTAAGATCCTTTGATTAGTATACCAAAATTTTCCCAACGGTGCTGTTTTTGCTCCTAATATGACAAGAGGAAATTTTATACATAGCCATGTATTAATGTACTAGGAAAAAAGATTTAAGTCCAATCACTAGATCATATAAAAAATTATAGTTTAGACATATGAAACTCATATGAATTATAGTAAAGTTTGATAGTTTAAGATTAAGTTTTAACTGAGTTATAAGGCATTACGTTAATCGTAAT
>NW_007022589.1:0-696 GCF_000164805.1 Carlito syrichta
AAAGAGAGATCTGCATCCCCATGTTTACTGCAGCACAATAAACAATAGTCAAGATATGACATCCATCTTGGTGTCCCTCAATAGATGAATGGGTAAAATATGGTATATGTACACAATGGAATACTATTCAGTCAGAAAAATGAGAAAACCCTGTCATTCAAGGCAATGAATGAAACCACAGGACATTACATTAAGTAAAATAAGCCAGGATCAGAAAGTGAAACACTGAATGTTCTCATTCATATGTGGAAGTTGAGAAAGTGAAACCACAGGGCAAAAAATAAAAGAGGACATTCAAGGTTTGGAAGAATAGAGGAAGGGAAGGGCAGGATAGGGAGAGAGAGTCAGTCTGATAGAGCGCATGCACACACACACACACACACACACACACACACACACACACACACACACACACACCCACTCTACCGGAGAGATATTGAAAGCCTTTCTCTTGAAAGTGGGACTGCACAGATACCTACTATTGCCACTTCTAATCCCACACTATTCTGAAGTCTCTAGCCAGAGCTAGGAAAACAAAAAGCATCAAAAGTAAAAAAAAAAAAATACAATTCGCTATTTTCACATGATATAATAATGTACCATAAAATCCAAAAGAATTTACAGATAAATTAGTAAAATTAATTAGTAAAGTTGCTCGTTACGGGATTAATAAATAAACATTCATTGCATTTAGAA
>NW_007022590.1:0-1063 GCF_000164805.1 Carlito syrichta
GAGTCAGGAACTTTCTGAAACTCTCTTCCCAGATTTACTCCCAGGCAACCTTCTCTGACAGGGTGAGAGGGCCAGGGTCAGCATGGGTCAGCATGCACAATGCCTCTGCTTCCCTACTCTATATGTTGCCTTTCCAGAGCAGGCAACATCGCTGTTCAATCTGCACCTTGCATGTCCACCTCTCATTTCCATTATAGTCTAGTGGACATACTCTGTGGATACTACCGATGTCGCCTAATTCAATGTTTCCAAATCTGTGTTTATATCTTCTTCTCCCAAACCTGCTTAATATCTTATCAGGTTAAAGGGATTTTCATCAATCCCATGGTCCATGCTAGAAAGTTGCGTTTTTTTTGTATGGAATCATTCACTAGATCCTGTCAATTCAGCGTCGTTAATAGTGTTTATTATCTTTATTTCGTCTATTTGGATGTTTGCTCTTGATCCAAACTCTGCTTTTGCCTTCAGAAAGGCTGGGCCTTAGCCAATAGAACATGAGCACTTGGTTTTGATTTTTCTGCAATGTAAAGATCTCAATGAAGAGGAAGAAGAATTTTTAGTGAGGAAAGATGAAAAATATAGAAAGAGTATGGAAGCAAATGCTCTATTTTTGGAGACAATATATAGTCCACAAAAGATCTTTGCTATGACTTCATGCTTTAAGGTTTTAGAAGTCATAGGAGGTCACTTATGCAATGAGGGAAAAGCAAAACTTTGGTAACTGCTGTCAGTGAAGACATTAACAGGTAGAGAGAATGAGATAATCTATGGAAGAAATAGCACATCATACGTACTCAAACATGGTACTTATGTTGTCATTGCTAATATTTTATTAGTTTAGAGAAAAATAAATAAGAACAGAAGGAAATTATAAAAAAGGAACAATAGCAAGAAACAGCGACTTTTACCTTCAATTAAATATTTAATAATAAGCAATCTTTTGTTTCTTACTTTATGTTTTGTGTGATCTGTATATAGAGTTTCATAGTGTATTATAGCTTTTTCCAAATGGGGCCCTTGTATCATAGAAGACAGTTGTCACCTCTGATCTAACACAATGTGT
>NW_007022590.1:2227-4355 GCF_000164805.1 Carlito syrichta
CCTCCAGGAAAGAAGCATGTAGAGGGTACCTATCAGTTCGTGCTTCTTTAGCCCTTTGGGGAACAAGAACATAAACAGCTTCTCTAAGGTGAGGCACCCAGAGACAGACTGACCACTAACCCAAGGGTTCCCTTCAGTTGCACAAAAGCCGGAGCTCCAGGAACCAGGGGCTGGAGCATCTTTGGGGCGGGAAAGGTCATGGTGGTGGGAGGGCGCTTGCCCAGGAGCGATGATTAGAAGCCAGCTTTGGGGAAGGCTTAGGAGGAGAGAGCGAGCTCTTCTCTGCTCAGAAAATATTGGCACATGCTCTTTCCATAACTACATCTTTGCATTGAAAGGAAGCTTTCTACAATGTTTTATCAAAACCCAGAGCCGAGTTCAGCCTTGAACTTGACCTGCTTTGTGTGTCCAGTGATAGTCGTGGCCTTGCTGGGCTGTGGCGGGGTAGGACACCAAAGAAACAAATCACTAATCAAATTCCTCTGAATATCAACTCCACCTCTAGAAAATTTTCTTGGCTTCTATGAATGTTTGTTAATTTTTTATACTTGATGCTTTTAAATGTTTCACGTGTAAAAGAAGGGAAATTTACATATATAAAAAATTCCCCAGTTATGAAGTGATGTAAATTAATGTTAAAATGGCAAACTATACATTTAATAACTCAAATTCTCCAAATTTTAAAAAATATTTCAAAGCAGCGCATGTAAATTACCACAATGCTTTCAAACTCTGTTGACTTTTAGAAATACCTCATACAGAGATATAAGTATTTTGATAGTTTTTAGTGCTACCAAGTTAATTGTTTAACTATGAGGATCTAAATTTTCTTTTCAGACAACTTTTTTGAAAACTCTGTACAATGTCAAGGGCTTCTGGTCAAAACATTGAGAAGGGTAACTTCTTGTGACACGGGCACACTTTTCAACACTGACACCCTCAACTGTTCTCATCCTGGGGGCCACCTTAATCCCATCAAAAAGGCTTTCTTAAGCCATGGCCTTCGGCCGAGACCCATCATACCAGCTTTGTGGCCCACAATCTTTTCTAAAATTGATTTTACCAGAGGTAAATTTTTCTAAAATATTCTTGACCAAAGGCAAGGTTTTGAACTGCTTTCTGTCTTTACTCGTTCCCTTGATGATCTTAGGGATCCTCATAACTTTTTCAACTATCTCCAGGCTGAGTAAACCCAAGCCAGCATCTCCGGGTCCCTTGAAATCCAAAGTGGAATTTCAAATTATCTTCTCAGCATCTCCACATTTATTTCTAACGGACATTCACACTTCAAAAGTCTCAAACAAAACTTATTTAAACTTCTGCCCTCCTGTTTCACCTCAACTTCTCAACTTAGGTAACAATTTTCTCACATATTTTAACATAGCTCGATGTCATTGTCAAGGAAAGAATGACATGTTTTTTCTCAATTTAAAAACGCAAAAGAAAAATTTCAAAAATTTTAATATGCATACAATTTCTTTTTTTTTTTTTTTTGCCCCAAGATGTGAAATAATCATTAGGGTGATCATTTATAAATACTACATTTGCCACAGGCTTATTTTAGTCCTTCCCTCTCCATTGTCACAGAAATATGAATTTTTTAAAAAGTTACTCAGAATTTTTTTTTTTTTTGAGTTGGAGTCTCACTCTGTCGCCCAGGTTAGGGTACAGTGGCACATTCACGGCCACCGCAGTCTCGACCTGCTGGGATCAGGAGATACTTCCACCTCAGCCTTCCAAAACACCACACCCGGTTAATTTTTTAATTTATTGTAGAGACAGGGTCTCACCAAGTTGCCCAGGCTGGTCTCAAACCCCTGGGCTCAGGCAATCCTCTCCCCTTGGCTCCCAAAGTGCTGAGATTAGAGGCTTGAGCCACCACACCTGGCGATAGTTAGAATGTGTTAAGCAACTTCTATTTCATGTCCTAGACTCACAAGTGATATTATGAAATTTCATGGCAGCTACCAATCCCTGAGTTTATTATCTTTTCTTTTGTATCTGGACCCCATTTGGCCTTCTGATGTTCTGTACCCTCTTGTTCTCCTAAATATTTTTGTCACTTTAAAAGCATTGTCTGAAATCAAGAGAACATGTCTGTGATGCAGATTTTTCAGGTCAGCCTGGG
>NW_007022591.1:0-712 GCF_000164805.1 Carlito syrichta
AATTTAGAGCTTTTTTTTTGTTTTTTTGAGTCAGAGTCTCACTCAAAGTGCCCAGGCTGGAGTGCCTTGGCCTACTCACAGTCACCACCTCAGTGTCAACCTGCCGGGCTCTGGCAATCTTTCCACCTCAGCCCTCCAAGCAGCCGGAATCACAGGCGTGTGCCACCACACCCACACCCAGCTAATTTTTTGATTTATTGTAGAGATGAGGTCTCGCCAAGCTGCTCGGAGCTGGTCTCGAACCTGCGGGCTCAGGCAATCCACTCGCCTCGCCCTCCCAAAGTGCTGGGATTACAGGCTGAGCCACCAAGCCTGGTCTAGAGCTGTTTTTTTTTTTTTTTTTTTTTTTTTTTTTTGAGTTGGTGTCTCACTCTGTCGCCCAGACTGGAGTGCAGTGGCCGCTCCCGGCCACCGCAGCCTCGACCTGCTGGGCTCCGGTGATCCTTCCACCTCAGCCTTCCAAGTAGCCGGAATTACAGGCATGCGCTACCACACCCAGCTGATTTTTTGATTTATTATAGAGATGAGGTCTCGCTGCCCAGGCGGGTCTCGAACCCGCGGGCTCAGGCAATCCACTCACCTCAGCCTCCCAAAGGCGCGGGATTACAGGCTGAGCCACCGAGCCCGGCTTAGAGCTGTTTTTAATGAGTGTTGGGTCAGTATCCAGTCAGTATTCTCGCATTGTATTTGATTGTTATGTCTCTTAAATCTC
>NW_007022592.1:0-738 GCF_000164805.1 Carlito syrichta
AAGAATGTGCAAAAGACAATCACATTTCTTTATACCAATAATAAACAAGCAAAAATCCAAACAAAAACACAATTCCATTCACAATAGCCACAAAAAAAATGAAACACCTTCGCATCTTCCTAATCAGTATTGTGAAAGACCTTTACAATGAAAACTACAAAACACTGCTCAAAGAAATCAAAGATGACACAAACAAATGGAAAAATATCCCATGGTCATGGATTGGAAGAATCAACATTGTGAAAATGTTCATCTTACCTAAGGCCATCTACAGATTTAATGCAATACCCATCAAATTACCAGCAACATTTAGAGAAAACAACACAGGAATTCATATGGAAACACAAACGACCAAGTATAGCCAGAATAATCCTCAGCAAAAAATAAAAAATAAATAAAAAAATAAAACAAACCAAGTGGCATCACATTACCAGACTTGAAACTTTACTATAAAGCTACAATAATCAAAACAGCTTGGTGTTGGCATAGGAAGAGGTAAATAGACCAATGAAATAGAATTCAGATTCCACAAGCAAAACCTCAATTTCTCAACCAACTCATCTTCAACAAAGCCTCCACCAGCTACCACTGGGGAGAGGAGAATCTATTCAGTAAATGGTGCTGGAAAAACTGGTTGACCACACGCAGAAGATTGAACAGGACCCCTATCTATCCCCATACACAAAAATTAACTCTAAATGGATCAGAGACCTAAATGTATAACCTCAAACCATAAGA
>NW_007022593.1:0-711 GCF_000164805.1 Carlito syrichta
CCGAGAGGGGTGTAGGGGGCGTGCTGGCCTTGTCAGTGCCACGTGGTGGGGTGGGTACCAGGACCATCTCAGAACAAAGTACCCAAAGTAGTGGGACATCAGTGACCCCAAACAGAAGAAGAGGCAGCACTCTCTCCTCTATATTTGACCTTGGATATAAATGTGCTTCCGTTTGCTAATTGTAGATTACAGCTGTGATTAGAGCTGTGCTGTTCAATAGGAGAGCACTGGCGGCATGTGGCTATTGAGTACTGAAATGTGGCTCATATGAATGAAGGCAGACTACAAGTACAAAATACACACTAGACTACAAAGACTTAGTGCCAAAAGAGGGTAAAATAACTTATTAATAATTTTAGCTTGATCATAGAAAATAATATTTTGTGTATTGGGTTTTATTATATGAATACGTAATACAGAATACAATTAGTGGCACTAGTTTCTTCTTGTTTTGTTTTTAATGTGCCTACTATAAAGCTTAAAATGACATGTGTGGCTTACATCTGTGACTTGCATTAATTTCCATTGGAGGACACTGGTTTAGGGTTTCATGCAGTCCTTCCCAAACTTTAGGCATTCTCATTCCTTATTCTTATAACCTGCACCACAAGTTATATATTATTATTCTTTAAACCATTTTCTTAAACTTAAATAAATGTATTTTTAAAATAAAACCCTGTACCACTGTTATTCTTTAAACCATTTTCTTAA
>NW_007022594.1:0-872 GCF_000164805.1 Carlito syrichta
GACATCACACAACCTACCTAGGTTGGAACAAGAAGAAATTGAGACCCTAAATAGACCAATAACAATCAAGGAAATTGACTACATAATAAGAAAACTTCCTACAAAAAAAAGCCCTGGTCCAGATGGCTTTCCAGCAGAATTCTACAAGACATTTAAGGAGGAGCTGATACCAATCCTACTGAAGGTATTCCAGGCGACTGAAAAAGATGGAACTCTCCCCAAATCATTTTACGAAGCCAATATTGATACCCAAGCCAGGTAAAGGTCCAACAAAGAAAGAGAACTACAAGCCAATATCTTTGATGAACATAGATGCTAAAATTCTCAACAAGATCCTAGCAAACCGGATTCAGCAATACATCTCAAAAATCATCCACCATGACCAAGTAGGTTTCATTCCTGAGATGCAAGGCTGGTTCAACATTCATAAAACCATAAATGTAATTAAATTCATCAACAGATGTCAAAACAAAAACCACATGGTCATATCATTAGATGCAGAAAAAGCTTTTGATAAAATCCAACACCCCTTCTTGATAAAAACCCTTGAACATCTAGGCATACAGGGAACATACCTCAAAATAGTAAAAGCCATCTACGAGAACCCACAGCCAGCATACTCCTAAACAGACAAAAATTGGAACGAATTTCCCTGAAAACTGGAACTAGACAAGGATGCCCACTCTCACCCCTCCTGTTCAATATAGTATTGGAAGTCCTGGCTAGAGCAATCAGAGAAAAGGAGGCAATCAGGGGTATCCAAATAGGAAAAGAAGAAGTCAAGTTATCTCTGTTTGCAGATGATATGATTGTGTACCTTGAAAACCCAAGAGAATCTGTCAAAGCCTCCTTACATTGATAAAGCCCTTTGG
>NW_007022594.1:1982-2734 GCF_000164805.1 Carlito syrichta
CGCAGGGAGACAGCCTACAGACTGGGAAAAAGTGTTTGCCAACTCTAGGTCTGACAAAGGCTTAACATCCTGGATCTACAAGGAATTCAAACATGCTGAAAAGAAAAAAACAAACAACCCCATTATAAAATGGGCAAAAGATATGAACAGACACTTCACAAAAAAAGACATCCGAGCAGCCAACAAACACATGAAGAAATGCTCAACCTCACTAATCATCAGGGAGATGCAAATCAAAACCACACTGAGATACCACCTAACTCCAGTCAGAATGGCAATTATCAACAACTCAAAAAATAACAGCTGCTGGAGAGGATGGGCAAAAAGGGAACACTTCTACACTGTTGGTGGGAGTATAAACTAGTGCAACCTCTGTGGAAAGCAGTGTGGCGATTCCTAAAAGCTCTAAAAATAGACCTTCCATATGACCCCGCAGTCCCCCTACTAGGAATATACTCTGAAGATCTCAAATCACTCTATAAAAAAGATACCTGCACACGTATGTTTATCACAGTAGCAAGAACCTGGAAACAACCATGCTGCCCATCAAAAGAGGACTGGATTCAAAAATATGGTACATATACACAATGGAATACTACACAGCCACAAAGGAACAAAATCATGAATTTCGCAGCAACCTGGATGGAACTAGAGTCTATAATCCTGAGTGACCTCTCACAGAAACAAAGATCTGAGTATCACATGTTCTCACTCATATAGTGGACCTTGATCATCCAACGCACTACCATAAA
>NW_007022594.1:2886-5055 GCF_000164805.1 Carlito syrichta
AAAAGGAAATTGTGAAAAATTATTCAGGACAAGGATGAAAAATTCTCCAAAGATATAAACACACACACACACACACACACACACACACACACACACACACACACACACACACAAACTTTGTTCTTTATTGAAGGTGAACACATATATGCAGTAGAGTACACCAAGAATCAAATAATCACTACATAGCTTTGGACTTTCACAGAGCAAACCCAGGTCAAGAAATAGAACATCACCAGCACTCCAGACACCCCCTATTATACCAAAGGGAAAGACTTTGTTCAGTGGTTGGGGGAGAGTCACTCTCTTTGTGCACCTCCTGCCAGATGTAAATCAAGAAGCATTGACCATTTAAAAATGTAATTATGACCAGGCACAGCGGCTCACGCCTATAGTCCCAGCACTTTGGGAGGCTGAGGTAAGAAAACTGCCTGAGTCCAGGGGTTCAAGACCAGCCTAGGTATCTTGGCGAGACCTTGTCTCCACAATAAATTAAAAAATTATCTGGGCATGGTGGCGTGTGCTTGTAGTCTCAACTACTTGGAAGCCTGAGGCAAAAGGGTCACCTGAGCACAGCAGCTCAATGATACTGTAGTCATAAGTGTGCCACTGTACTCCAGGCTGGGCAATAAGAGTGAGACTCTGACTCAAACAAAAAAAAGTAATTATTACACTATACTTTTTTTTGAGATATTTATTTATTTATTTGATTTAGGGTTTCACTGTCACCCAGGCTGTAGTGTAGTGGTATGTTTAAGGCTACCACAGATGCAACCTCCTGGGCTCAGGTGATCCTTCCACCTTAGCCTCCAGAAAAACCTGGGACTACAGGCGCACACCACCATACCTGGCTAATTTTTTGATTTTTCGTAGAGATGACGTCTCACTATGTGGCCTAGGCTGGTCTTTTGAGGTTTAAAAATGCTGTTGTGTTCACTAGGAGTATCAATAACTGTCATCACTGCTATTGTCATTATGAATATTATTAATCTTATTTTATGATAATTATTTTGGACAAATAACTCTTCTAACGTATAGTATAGAGCTGTAATTTAGAAAATGTTTTCTGGAGTAAGACTTCCCGGAAAAAAATTTTGATCTACCAAAAAAAAAAAGAAAAAGAGCATTGAACTCTAATTGTAACTGGCAATCATTCCCAAACCAAGAGGGACACCAGCTGTAGAAAAAACCAATATTAGAGTTCAGAGTAAAGAAACAGAACAAGGCTGAGACCTTTTGATGACACTGTTGTTTGAACTGTATTAGCCAAAACTGAAATGAGTTTTCCCTCTGTACCCCAGTTGCATGAGCCTTTAGTTTCCTCATTATTTAAATCTGATTGAATTGAATTTTCTGTTTCTTCCAGCCAAAAGGATTCTATCTGTTACAAACAGGTTAAAATGTATCATTATTTTATTTCCACGATTTAGGTTAGAACTTGAAATAGTTAACATGTCTTTCTTTTTAATTGTATTCGAAATTTACTGAGCCAGATATTCTTTCCTCTCCTTTGATGACTATTATTAGGAAAATAATAATAATAAACTGACTGCTCATGACATGTCTGAAACTATTCTAAGCAATTTTACACGTATTAACTTATTTCATATCTTTGACAACCCCATGAGGTATAGAATGTTTTTATCATCATTATACAGGTGAGGTTAACCCCAGCCCATTTCAAAAAAGGAGGAAAAGAGAATGCTCTAGGACTGTGCTGTCTGTTACAGTGCCCACTCACCACCTGTGGCTATTGAGTACTTGAAATGTGGGTCAGTGTACATACCAATTTCAAAGACTTTGTATAAATAAAAGAATATGAAATACATCTCATTAGTAAGATATTTCACTGAATTTTCTTATTTTTATTAGACTTTTTATTGATTTTTATTAGTTATTAAAATTAATTCATATTTTATATTGAGATAGTAATATCACATTCATATAAGAAGTCTATTATATTGATTACCTATTGAAAATATGTGGGATATAAATTTTTTTTTTTTTTTTGAGTTGTAGTCTCACTCTGTCGCCCAGACTGGAGTGCAGTGGCTGCTCCTGGCCACCACAGCCTCGACCTGCTGGGCTCCGGTGATCCTTCTGCCTCAGCCTTGCAAGTAGCCGGAATTACAGGCATGCGCTACCACGCCCGGCTGATTTTTTGATTTATTG
>NW_007022594.1:5075-12701 GCF_000164805.1 Carlito syrichta
CCACTCACCTCAGCCTCCCAAAGGCGCGGAATTACAGGCTGAGCCACCGAACCCGGCTGGATATATAATTTTAAAGCATATTATGAAAATTAATTTTACTTGTTTCTCTTTACTTTTTTTTTTTTTTTTTTGAGTCAAGGTCTCACTCTGTCACCCAGGCTGGAGTACAGTGGCATGATCACAGCTTACCACAGCCTCTGCTTCCTGGGCTCAGGCAATCCTTTTGTCTCAGCGTCCCATAGCTGGGACTACAAGCACATGCCACCACACCTTGTTCATTTTAAAAATTTTTTGTAGAGATGATATCTCAATACGTTGCCCAGGCTGGTCTTGAGCTCCTGGATGCAAGTACTCCTCCCACCTCAACCTCTCAAAGTGTTGGCATTACGGGTGTAAGCCACTGTGCCTAGATTACATTTTTATTATATTTAGAACAGTTTTTAAGTCCATCTGTAGCTTGTGCTATATTTCTGTTGGATAGTGCTACCTGAGCAGGTACAGTGGTTCTTACAGTTCGGTCCTGGATCAGCAGCATCAGTAGCACTTGGAAACTTGTTACAAATGCAAGTTTCAGCTGGGTGTGGTGGCTCATGCCTTTAATCCCAGCACTTTGGGAGGTAGAAGTGAGACGACTGCCTGAGCCCAGGGGCTGGAGACCAGTCTGGGCAACTTGGCAAGAGCTCATCTCCACAATAAATCAAAAAAATTAGCCAGGCGGGATGATGCTTCTGATTCCACTTACTTGGAAGGCTGGGGTGGAAGGATCACCTGAGCCCAGCAGGTTGAGGCTGTGGTGGCCATGAGCGTGGCATTGCACTTCAGCCTGGGCAATAGAGTGAGACTTCGACTAAAAAAAAAAAAAGAAAGAAAGAAAAAAGAAATGCATGTTTCTACTAAATCAGAAAATCTGAGGGTGAGACCCGGGAATCTGTTTTAACAAACCCCCTATATGATTTGTTTTTCCTAACAACTTTATTGAGATATAAGTCACCTGTGTAAATTGTACAGCGAGGTGGTTTTCAGCATGTCTACAGAGTTGTGCAAACATCACCATGATCTAATCTAAAACATTTTCATCACCACAAAATGAAATTTCACTCCCATTGGCAGTCATTCCTCATTCCCCACACCACCAACCCCAGCCCCAGGCAACAACTAATCTGCTTTCTGTCCCTACAGATGTGTCTATTCTAGGCATTTTCTATAAATGGAGTTTATACAATACTCCATTTGTGACTGATTTCTTTCACTAAACATGACGTTTTCCTCCATGGATTCTGATCCACTAAAGTCCAAGAATCACTGTCTTGAGGTAGAAACGGGAAGGAAGTAGTCCATCCAAGAGTGTGTGAAAAACCCAGTGTGTGAAAAATGAAGAAGCCCCCAATCATGAGACAGAAAAGGAATGAGACCGGAAAGACAAAAACAGTGAAAGGCGAAATGTGGGAAAATAAGCTACAAGCCTTGTCCCCGAAGTCTAGAAAGACTGACAGTGAGGCCAAATATTACATATTATGTTTTTCTCTGCCTATGCTATAGCTTTAATCTTTTATTTCCTTAAATAATTATCACAGAAATGATAGTTGAAGCCATGGAAATAGGTGGAATTGCCCAAGGAGGAAGAAATTGTACAGAAAGAAAAAGTTAGTGTTGAGGACAGAGTATTAGGGGAATATCTTACATTCCCATGGCACAGTTTACAAAACAGTTCACACCTATTTTCTCCCTTGAATCCAGCAATAACCCTGTGAGGAAATAAAGTGAGTGTCACTATCTTGATGCCATAGTTAAGATGGGATTCCTCACATGGATATATTTTGCTCTTATTGATCAAATCAAGGTCTGAAAGTTGGTCTTCTGCCTTAAGTCACCTCCTTTTCCTCTCTACTCAGTATTTTCCATTCGTATTTAAAGGGAAGAGGAAGAAATGGCGACAGAAGGAACAGTCAGGAAGGTAGGATCAGAACTAGGAGGGCACAGCTTCACAGAAGTAAAGGGACAAGTGTTTCAAGGAAGGTCATTTTATTTGTTTCTTTGTCTTTTTAATAAGCAGGATGGGCTGGACTAGGTTACTCAGCCTGTAACTCCAGCACTTTGGGAGGCCAAGGCGAGTGGACTGCCAGAGCCCACAGGTTTGAGATCAACCTGAGCAACTTGGCGAGACCTCGTCTCTACAATAAAACAAACAAACAAACAAACAAACAAAAACCTTAGCCTGTCATGCCTATAATTCCGACTACTTGGAAGGCTGAGGTGGAAGGATTGTTGGAGACCAGCAGATGGACGCTGGGGTGGCCATGAACGTGCCACTGCACTCCAGCCTGGACAATGGAGTGAGACTCCAACTCAAAAATAAAAATAATAATAATAATAATAGTTGAGTGACCAGTCATACACTGCAGTAAACAACCTGGAGAGAACAGCTTTGCCTTGGTTCTGACCTACAAAGTGTTCCTCTTGGCACTATTTTTCCATCAAAACATCTGCGTATGAGTCGGTTTCCTGGGAGTCTGCCCTCAGCATTGTCCTCTACCAATTTCACTACCGTGCTACTTCTGTTGTAAACAGATTACATAAAGATCTGTTCCTGGACTTTCTATACTGCCCCTTTGATCTTTTTGTGTGTTTGTACCAATCCCACACTGCCTTAATTATTGTAATGTTATGATAAGTCTTGATATCTGGCGGAGAGTTATCCAATTTTGCTTGATCAGTTTTTGCTATTTTGGTCCTTTTGTATTCTCATGTACATTTTAGAGTCAGCTTGTTACTTTCTATAAAAATCCTTCTGTGAGTTTGATTGCAATTTCATTCCATCCAAAGATCAGTTTGAGAATTTTACCTCGTTATTGTCTTTCAGTTTTAAAAATGGTCTATCTCTTCATTTGTTTAGGTCTTTAATTTGTCACTAAAAACTGGCCAGGCTCAGTGGCTCAGCCTGTAATCCCAGCACTTTGGGAGGCTGAGGTGAGTAGATTGCCTGAGCCTGTGGGTTCGAGACCAGCCTGGGCAACTTGGCAAGATCTACAATAAAAAATTTGTCAGCAAAGTTTTGCAGTTCTATAATTTATATATATATATTGTTAGAATTATTTCTAGGTATTTAATATTTTAGATTCTGTGTTAAATGAAATCATTTTATAGTTTTTATTTTCTAAGTATTGCTTATTTGAAATATCATAGATTTTCATATATTTGAGTTTATTTATATCCAAAAATCTTGCTAAAGTCACTTATTAATGTCTCCCCTCCTGTCTCCAGGCTACTTATAAGTATCATATTCAGGTGGATTCTGGAAGCAGTTTCTGGAAATCTAACTGAACAATGAGAGCAGGTAGAAATGAAATGCTGAGAATTTGGGAAAATATGTTCACAATGGAACGGGGTTTGCATGGGGTATACTGGGAGGAACTAACAGGAACTGAAGGAAAAAAGAGTGGGGAGTATGTTTCAGAGCATTAAAGACATTAACAGAAGAGGGACTATCAAGAATAGAGATTTCAGCCAGGCAAGGTGGTTCATGACTGTAGTCTCCAGCTACTCAGGGGTCTGTGGCAGGAGGATTGCTTGAAGACAGGAATTCAAGGCTCTAATGCACTGTGATACACCTGTGAACAGCCACTGCACTCTAGCCTGGGCAACATAGAGAGACCCTGTCTCTAGATTTAAAAACAAAAAAAAAAAATGGAGATTTCATTTATGCCATATTTGGAAAAGGAGTTGGGACTAACCAAAGGCCATACATTAATTATGTTGAGTAGGGCTGCAGGGGAAAGGATATGGAATATCAGAATGGGCTGCTGAATAGATGATTCTAGAGTGAGCTTGTAAAACAAAACCCACAGATCCATGGAGAATGTTGATACATAGTGCAGTTATTCTCAAAGTGTGGTCCGTGACCAGCAGCATCAGCTTCACCAGGGAACTTGTTAGAAATGCTAATTCTAGAGCTTCCCATATATGGAATCAGAGTGGGACTCACATACCTGTGTTTCAACAAACACTCCAGGTGATTCTAATGCATGCCAAAGTTTGAGAATCACTGATTTCAAGGTGAATGTGTCAGACTAGTCTTTCAAGAGCTCAGCTTGCCACTTACAGTCCCAAATAGTGTAGTTAGTATTACTTTTCACTCTGTCACCCAGACTGGAGTGCAGTGGCTGCTCACGGCCACCACAGCCTCGACCTGCTGGGCTCCGGCGATCCATCCACCTCAGCCTTCCGAGTAGCCAGAATTACAGGCATGCGCTACCACGCCCGGCTGATTTTTTGATTTATTGTAGAGATGAGGTCTCGCTGCCCAGGCGGGTCTCGAACCCACGGGCTCAGGCAATCCACTCACCTCAGCCTCCCAAAGGCGCGGGATTACAGGCTGAGCCACCAAGCTAAGCAGTTAGTATTACTTTTAAACCTACTTTGCTCTTGTTTACATTTTGCTTTGCTGATGTGTTCTATTTTATGCAGTGTGCCTTAGCAGATGATAGCATTCCCAATGCCAGATCCATGTCTCATATGTCCAGCCTTCTTGTTCTAATGTGATTTTGTGCTCCCAGTCATGCTGTGTCCACAGCACTAAATCCTTGATCCTATTATTCACGTGACAGGATATTTTAAAGTATTAACTTTTCACCCTGTGTTCCTTTGTAACCCATGGCCCATCCCCATTCAGGCAGCTGGACTATGGGCTCAGGGATATTAAAAGCTGTGAACTGTAGGGAAGTGAGTCAGGAGGGAGAACTCCTTGACCCAGATTTCCTATAAAGAGGCATTTCTTTTCCTTTGTACCTGTTATTTAAGACAAAGACAAATCAGAATCCTGAGATACAGATGTCTGGGGACCTAAAAGGAGAGGGGGCTCGTATTTGGCTTCTCAGATAGAGCCCTTAGAACTCAGCAAGATCTGTGAGAAGAAATGGCTATGAGAGATGCCTGTTAGACGGGATCATATAGAAATCTCATAGTTTCCCAAGGTTTTAAGGGATGTAAGAGCAGGAGAATCATTCAGTGCTCCCTGGATAAATGTTGTAGAAAAAAGACTAAGCCCCAAAGTCTTCTCTGAAGACTGACATAGCACAGAAATAGCAGAATCAGGTAGCAAGGGAGATAGCAGACCTGAAGAAGCCTCAACTGTGAGAATGAATGATGGTACAAAGACTTACAACAAAGGACCAAATGAAATGAGATATTTGACATTTTAGCAAATGCCAGTTGAATGGTTGGTTCACCTACAGAAGACTAGATGTTCACCTTTCTCCAACCTTCTAGACATTACTGGAATGTAAGCCTTTACCCCTCACCCCCAAAAGAGCAGAAGTCCTGAATTTGCTGAGATTCAGTTTTTAAACCCCTAGAAAATGAGGGGCTTTAAATTAGAATAAAATAAATTCTACTTGTTACACTTCTGTTTGTGGATTAGATATATATCCCTTATATTTATTATCACAAATAATGAGTGTTTTACTATATTTACAACAGTGGGAGGAAAATAATAATATTTTTTGAGATATATGTGATTCTATGCCGATACTCATGACTTTAAGGAGTCTGTAAAACACTACTTCTCAAACTTTATTGCACACACATATCCCCTGGGGATCCTTTGAAAATATAGATTCTAACTCAATCGGTCTAAGATGAAGTCTGAGATTTTTTTATTTTATTTTATTCTTTTTTGAGTTGGAGTCTCACTCTGTCGCCCAGACTGGAGCGCAGTGGCTGCTCCCAGCCACCGCAGCCTCGACCTGCTGGGCTCCGGTGATCCTTCCGCCTCAGCCTTCCGAGTAGCCGGAATTACAGGCATGCGCTACCACGCCCGGCTGATTTTTTTTTTTTATTTATTGTAGAGATGAGGTCTCGCTGCCCAGGTGGGTCTCGAACCCGCGGGCTCAGGCAATCCACTTACCTCAGCCTCCCAAAAGCGCGGGATTACAGGCTGAGCCACCGAGCCCGGCTGAGATTTATCTTTTTAAATAAAAGGTTACCCTGGCTACTCTGTAGAAAATAGTGGCAAAGAAGGGACCAGTAAGAAAGTGTTTGCCCCACTTACCGAGAAAGTTCATGGCAGATAGAGCAGAGCATGGCAGTGGACATAGTGAAAACAGGATAGTTACAGGATGGGTTTAAAAAGTGGAACCTAGAGAAGGAAAGGAAGAGATCATGGTGCCTCATCCCTGTAATCCGGTGTTCTGGGAGGCCAAGGTAAGAGAATCACTTGAGGCCAGGAGTTTGAGACCAACCTGGGCAACATAGCAAGACGCAGTTGCAAAAAAAAAAAATAATAAGTGTCCAGGTGTGGTGGTGAACACCTGCAGTTTCAGCTTCTCAGGAGGCTGAGGTGGGAGAATCACCTGAGCCCAGGATTTCAAGGGTTCAGTGAGCTAGCTATAATTGTGCCATTGCACTCCAGCCTGTGTGATGAAAAGACCCTGTCTTAAAAAGAGAGAGAAGGAAAGGAAGAGTAGAGCATAAAAACTTTAGGGGATATATAGGGGGCAAAAGGAGGAGGAACCAGGGAGGGACAAGGAGCAAGGTTGCTCCTTGAAGTCAAAGGAGAGTCATGCTACCGACTATTAGTGGGAACCAGTGTGGAAGAAGGAGCCTGCAAGAGGGATTCAAGGAAGACTTTAGGTAACTCATGGACGTTTGGGGCTGCAGGGAGGTCTTGAAGGTTGACCTGTTAGGAAAAAGCCATGTATTTATCTATCAGAAGATCATTGATGACCTTGGAGAAAGGGCTTTCCCACAGAGTGAGGTGGAGTTAATGATTGAGTGCATGGTGGGGAGGTGAAGGCAGAGTACCAGCTACGTTTTCAGGGAAGGTAGGAACTGAAAAAAGGAAGACAGCAGAGAGCTTGCTTTGTACAAACTTCTTCAGAGAAGCATGTGTGTGCAGGCAAGTTTTCAAAAACTGTATTGGACCAATATTTACTAAGCACCTACTCTATGTCTTTCACTGTGCTAGGTGCTGTGCCAAGTCTGTTCTACTTATTTTTGTCAATGTACTGTTTGCCAAATAGCATAGTGACCTCTATAGTGAATTTCCAGATTCTAGGGGTGTAGTGCATAAGACCTTCCTTTGGGGTATGGGAAGGAAGTAATTAGAATTAAGTTTTTCTGTATTTTTATCTTGCCCTTTGAAATTAATTTTTAGTATTGTGTTTTAGATAGAACATAATATATTTAAATTGGAGTACGTATCCAATTTTTTGTTAAATATATACATAGGAGATAGGCTAATTTTTTTTTTTAAGACAGAAAAGAGGCAGAGAGGTTAGTGCATGGTCACATATCTAGTATATGGCCCTGGATAGACTGCCGATTCAGTTCTCCCTACACTATACCATAACTGTCTTTCAAAAGACATAGATGGAACCCAGGTTGAATTGTTTTGGTAAAGTAGGTAAAGAGGTTTCTAATTATCCAACAAAGAAGAAGTGGAAGAGGGATTAGAAGATTACTTAGACAAAGTAGAAAACAGTAGTAGATGCCATTTGGGGGAGGGACACTTAATCTGTTGTTAAGGGTTTGCATGAATGACCTCATTTAGGTATTCCTTTTTTTTTTTTTTTTTCAGTTGGAGTCTCACTCTGTCGCCCAGACTGGAGTGCAGTGGCTGCTCCCAGCCAC
>NW_007022594.1:12757-25325 GCF_000164805.1 Carlito syrichta
TCCACTCACCTCAGCCTCCCAAAGGCGTAGGATTACAGGCTGAGCCACCGAGCCTGGCTCAAGTATTCCATTTTACAGAAGAGGAAAATGAAGCTTAGGGAAGTTAATCACCTTGACGGGTCATACAAAAAGGAGACTATGAGTTTGGTCTGACTCTAGGCCCCATGCTCCTAAACCCTGCACAACACTGCTCTTTGGAACATCCTATCTTCCTGTCTACTAGATTGAATAAAAGATTTTCAGAGCCCTGTGATTGCTTAGCCCCAGTTGTATGAATTTGTTGAGAACCCAGTTAAAGTCTTCTGATTTTTCTGTAATAATGTGGCAGGAGATATGGGGGAGAGGAGGAGAGGGAAGCAAAGCATAGAATAAGAGTTCAGTAAATTAGAAAGGTCATCCTTTTGTAGATCATAAGCACGATGATTGAGTTTTTATGCTCATGTGTGAGATACGCCTCCCTCAAACCTTGTTATGACGACGCCAGCGCATTACCTGTCTGATGTGAAAAAAAAATCAGAATGAGGCCTAGGCTTGCAGGAATGGTAGATTGCAGTGGATTGTGTTTTAAAGCAAAGTTGTGTTTGAAATTCATTCTTGCAATACGTATTCATTGTAATTCTGTTTGATGCAAGGTATATTGGGATATAGAGGAAAATGCAGTAATGGCTAAGACAGGATATTTGACCTTTACAAGGTCTGAGAGTAAGATAAAGTGCTTCACCAAGGTTTGAGAGTAAGATAAAGTGATTTAAGTGTATGGAAGAGGCGAAGAGTGGAGGGTATGGAAAGCATTATACTTGGCTTCTTGTGGAGTAAGGGTGGCATTAGGTTGGGCTGACCAAGGGGGTGCCCATCTAGCTTCCCATGAAGACCCCTCAGGATTTTGGTCACTATGTTCTAGGTCTAGTTTTGGATCACAAAATGTATTTTGTTGAGTATGTGGAAATGATCAGTCCTGGAAACAGGATTGTATTTGGACTTCAGCGACGGAGCCCAGAATGGAATGCCACTTTTATTTTATAGTGAAGGATTCCTTTTCTGTTAACAGGATTCTGGAATTTGCTAAGATAATTCCTTTTCAATATTAAGAGATCTGGGAAATCACATTTAATATCAAGCTTGCGAGGTGAGCATGGATTTATAAGATATAATGGTTTATGGGGGAAAATAATTATAAAAAAGCTAAGATTATTGATTGCTTTCCAGATGCTGGATTGTATTAAGTACTTTGCATACAGTAGGGCATTTCATTCTCCCAGTGATCCTCCTGCAGGTAGGCACTATTATCCTTAATTTACCAATGAAACTAAGGCTCTGTTCAAGCTGGTAAAATGCTAAACTGAGATTTGAACCAAGTCCCTCTGATTCTAGAAACCCACATCCCTAGCTGCTACTATATGATGTTCCCATTCAAGCTTCATGAGATAACTTTGTTTCACTATAGAGAAAGTGATATGTCACCTAGCTCCAGTATTTCTCTGCCCTGGGCCGTTCTAGAGTCAAATAACCCTCTGTTTTTTCTAGATTTCTCCAGATCATGGTCAGATTCTTTGTTTAAATACCTGTATATTGATATAATCATCTACAAGCCTTTTTGGCCTTCTTGCTTTTGGCTTGGAAGGCATTCTGTCTCTTTGGAGATACTTTACATATCTGTACACATTGAGTCTTTTTTAAATAATTTTTTTTCGTAATAATGAGGTCTCATTATGTTGTCCAGGCTAATCTCAAACTCTTGGGCTCAAGCAGTCCTCCTGCCTCAGCCTCCCAAAGTGCCGGAATTACAGGCATGAGCCACCATGCCCAGCCTTTACACATTGATTTTGTGTTGATTTTATTATCATAATTTTATGGGTTAAGTTTTTGAGTTTTTTATCTGGCTCCTAGTCTGTCAATTCCTCCCCTTCCTCTTCCACTGAACTTAAATTCAGATTCTAAGGCTGATTTCTGAATACTTAATCTGGCTTCAGTCCAGCTATCCAATTTAGACATGACTCTCTGGATCACTAGCCATTATTATTAATACTATCCCTCCTTTCATGCTCACTTATTTCTCAAATCAAATGCAGTTACTGTACCTGCATGTCCTTGATTTCCTACTTGGGTGCCCTTGTTTCTATTGTGCTTTTGGTTTGGAATGTCATTCTTGCCATGAATCCTCACTGGGAATAATCACTTCCTCCTCTGAGTCTCATAGCAGAGAATTCTCTTTTATGCCTCCTTTATGGCACAGTACACTTTCTGCCATATATTTCAGTTATTTGTGTACATGCTTTTATCTCTCCTACTAAACCGTAATCTCACTGAGCAGATCTGATTGACCTTTGTATTTCCCCTGGCATATATAGTACAGTTCCCTGCACAGAATAGGCATTCGATGTCTATCTGATGAATACATTTTCTGCTCATTGGTTTAGATTTCCCCTCTCATTTGGTTTTTTCTTCCTTTCCCATTTCCTTTTCTGTTAAACTTGCAGTGTTTTCTCTAGCACTGACTCATTGAGCTTGTCCTTACCACTCCCTTTTTTTTTTTTAACCCAGATTTTGCTTCATTCTTTCCCCATTAGCAGTCACTGTGTGGGTGTGTCATGTGCTGCTGGTCAGATTCTCTCCATCCTTCTTTGTCTCTATTCTGTCTGTGAATCATATGACCACTGTGGGAATCGAGTGGTGATTATATTAAGATTGTAATTTTTAAAAATGTGTAAAGTACAGTACTTAAGGCTTATCAATATATTGCTTTCAAGTGGGAAATTTTCTGATCCATGTTTTAAGAGAAAGGAAAAGGGGGAAAAAATTGGATACTGGGGAAGTAGATAAGGCATTTATTCACACTGTGGGATGTGGGATGTAAGAGGTACCTTATTTGACCAAATAAATAATGCAGGAAGCCACAGACGCTTCCGCTAACTGTTAATATCGAATCTTTGATTTTTTTTTTCTACAGCTGGAAAAAGCATTAGAGATTAGTGTTATTCAACTCTCTTGTTTTCCAGATGAGAAAACATGCAAAGAGACAAAATGACTTGTCCATAGAAACTGGGGTATGTGTTGCCTGGTGTTTACTCCTAAAATTGAATGTGGCCTGGGAAACAACCAGCTCTTTGAAAGAAATGGAAGTTACACATGGAGTGGAGGCTTTAGGTCTTTAAAATTGATGGCTTTTGCAGTGTCAAAAAGTAGGCTCTGTTGGGTTGGTAGCAGGTTGAATTTGGGGCAATATTCACCAGAAGGCCTGTTTAACTGTCTTAGTCACTCCCTTCTGGGAATCTGCTCAGGGCCAACTGGCTGACAGAAATCTGTTCCTTCTGCATTTGAAAGGGAGCCAACGTTTAATTATTACAATGTTTCTCATTTTTCTTGCTCTTTTTCCCAGCTCTCATATTCCAAGTTTTGTTTTAGACTTAATTTCCTTATCTCAGCACTATTTGTATTAAGTTTTTAATTGCTTACTCTAGGTCAGATGTCAGTATGAAGCATGGGAAATCCAGAAAGTGTCTTAAAGAGTCGTGATTGCTTGTTAGGCGAATCTTTTACCTGACTCATAGAATGATGTATTTTATTGTCACTGAAATACTGTCCCGTTGGTGGCAGATATGAAAGCTTCTCTTTTTGTCGAAGGTCTAACACTGTTGGCTTAGGGAGCAGCAGTGTAAAGAGATCAGATAACCCACAACAGGAAGTCAAGCGCAAACAGGATGTGCTTGTCTACTGTAACTTGTACCTATGTTTTGAAACTTGGTGCTATTAAAAAGTCAGGACTTACAGTATTTGAGCTTGGCTGAAGAAGTTTCCATTTCTGGTTTGAAAAGAAGTCAGCGGCCGGGTGTGGTAGCTCAAACCTGTAATCCCAGCACTTTGGGAGGCCGAGGCAAGAGGATTGCCTGAGCCCACGGGTTCAAGACCAACCTGGGCAGCATGGTGAGACCTCATCTCTACAATAAATCAAAAAATTAGTCGGACGTGCTAGTGTGCGCCTATAGTTCAGACTACTTGGAAGGCTGAGGTGGCACGGTTGCTAGAGCCCAGCAGGTCAACGCTGGGGTGGCCGTGAGCGTGCCACTGCACTCCATCCTGGACAACAGAGACTCCAACTCAAAAAAAAAAAAAAAGGAAAAGAAAAGAAGCCAGCATATCTAGTCCTTTATTGCCCTTGTCTTTATTTATATGCACATCTTTCTTCTAGGGACCAGTCTTTCTTCCTGGTACATGGTGGTTTTTCCTAGCTTTCACCATATTGTATCCATGTAATTTATAAAATGAAGCCATTAAATTGACTGCTGATCTGCTTCTTTTGGTAGATGTGAGAGTCAATCCGTGTTTGGCTATTCTTTGCTGCTGTTGTTGGAATCTCACCCTGTCACCCAGACTGGAGTGCAGTGGTGCGATCATTACTCACTGCAGCCCCAAACTCTTGGGCCCAAGCAATCCTCCTATCTCAGCCTCCTATGCAGCTGGGACTACAGGAGGGCACCACCATGCCCAGCTAATTTTTAAAAATATTTTTTAGACACAAGGTCTTTCTGTGTTGCCTCGGCTGGTCTAGAATTCCTGAGCTCAAGCAATCCTCCTGCCTCTGTCTCCCAAAGTACTGAAAATACACATGTGAACCACCAAGCCCCAGCTTTGATCCCATTTTATTTTATTTTATTTTTCGAGTTGGAATCTTACTCTTTCACCCAGGCTGGAGTGCAGTAGCACATTCACAGTCACTGTAGCCTTGACCTGCTGAGCTCAGGTGATCCTCTGCCTCAGCCTTCTAAGTAGCTGAAACTAGAGGCATGCGCCACTGCCCAACTAATTTTTTGATTTATTGTAGAGATGAGGTCTCCCAAGTTGCCTTGACTGGTATCGAACCCCTGAGCTCACATAATCCTCTCGCCTCTGCCTCTCAAAGTGCTGGGATTACAGGTGTGAACCACCATGCCCAGCTGGTTAATTTTTAAGTAACAGTGGGGGCCGGTATGGTGGCTCATGCCTTCATGCCTGTAATCCCAGCACTTTGGAAGTCCAAGATGGGAGCATTGCCTGAGCCTAGGAGTCAGAGACCAGCCTAGGCAACATAGCGAGACCCCTTGTCCCTACAAAAAAATTTTAAAACTGAGCCGAGTATGGTGGCGTGCACCTATAGTCCTGCCTATCCGGGAGGCTGAAGTGGAGGAATAGCCTGAACTCAGGATTTGGAGACTGCAGTGAACTATATGATCATGCCACTGCACTCCAGCCTGGGTAACAGAGGGAAACCCCAACTCAAAGATAAATAAATATATAACAATGGGACATTTTAGCCTATAATTCACCATCCTGTTAAATAATAGATTGCTTTTGTTGGTTCCATGGTTTCTAGCACACACTGTAAGTGTTTTCTTTTTTTTTTTTTTTTGATACTGGAGTGCAGTGGCCACTCCTGGCCACCGCAGCCTCGACCTGCTGGGCTCCGGCGATCCTTCCGCCTCAGCCTTGCGAGTAGCTGGAACTACAGGTGTGCACTACCACGCCCGGCTAATTTTTTTTTATTTATTGTAGAGATGAGGTCTCACCAAGTTGCCCAGGCAGGTCTCGAACCCGTGGGCTCAGGCAGTCCACTCACCTCAGCCTCCCAAGGCGCGGGATTATAGGCTGAGCCACTGAGCCTGGCTTTTGTAAGTGTTTTCTGAATGTGATGGTTTACAAATTACTCCCGGGCCTTTGTGAACTTTTTTTTGGTCTTTAAATTGAAATCCTCCTTGAGTACTGGGAGCTGGATCTAATGCTATCTGTTGAATTGTTTCACTCTTTGGCAAGTTCTCTGGAGAAGAGATTGAATAGGTAACTTACTTGGAGTCACTTAGCTGGTAAAGTCCCAGCAACTCCTATTTTTTCCCATTTCCCATTCCTACCGTGAAATCTGCTTTATTACATTCATCAGGGGCTGGGTTGGCAATAGGGATAACCACCTGCAGGGAATCATCTTGGGATCTTTGTGGGTTATAACAACCACTGAGTTATTTCAGAAGCGATCCATTTGCTAGTCTCAAACCATAATGAGGCAGGTAAAGGTCCTGATCATTTTGTGTGTGTGTGCATTCCATATCCTTGCCACATTGCAAAGAAGACTTTCTGTCCTTCCACTTTGTAATTCTGGAGCAAAAGGGTGGTAAAGTAGTAGCATATCTCAACATGGATAGTGTCTAGTCACTGTGTGTGTGAAAGTAGTGAGAACAACATTCAACAGATATCAGCACAGATATCTTTTTTCTTGAGTCTGTCAAGGGGTGGTGAATATGAGACATTTTGTACTTTGTTGTGGAATGCAGGCAAAGAGTGAACCTTAAAGATCAGGTTGAGCACAAGTGCTCTTTGCAAGGAGAGAATATGGTGAGAATACAAAGGGGTTTGTGTGTGACATGAGGCGAACTGGAAATCTTCATTTCTGTTTCTTGGGCTAGATACTGGGCATATCACATCTTGGCAGGAGCTGAAAACATTTCAGAAAGTCAGCATAATTTTCAGATTGAAATCAAACATCAAACCAAGCTAAAGGAGGCAGGGGGTGCTTGGTCTGTATTCATCCTGTATTTATCACAAAATCCCATCTGACTACAGTGCAGTGCAAGCAGTTATGGGCACAGGTGGAGTCCACAGGTATATATTAATTCTTCTCGCCCAGACTGGAGTGCAGTGGCCGCTCCCGGCCACCGCAGCCTCGACCTGCTGGGCTCTGGCGATCCTTCCGTCTCAGCCTTCCAAGTAGCTGGAACTACAGGCGCGCGTTACCACGCCCGGCTAATTTTTGATTTATTGTAGAGATGAGGTCTCGCCAAGTTGCCCAGGTGGGTCTTGAACCCGCGCGCTCAGGTAATCCACTCACCTCAGCCTCCCAAAGCACGGGATTGCAGGCTGAGCCACCAAGCCCGGTCTCTTCTCTAAATTTGACAGAGGAGGATTGAGGAGCTAAGGGAGAAATTCTAAAATGGCTGGACTGCTGAGGAAGGAGTAACCAACTCATTAGCCATGGGGTAGAATTGGGAAGAGATTTAACAACCCTGGGCTGTAAGGAAGGCTAAACCATTCTGGCCACCTCTGAGAAGTTTTTCCAGGGATTATATTAATATAATTAAGAACTGGTGGGAGGGGCCTGGAGTCTTTTAATTCTCAGAGGAGGAGTTTGAAAACTAGATTGAATCTGATTAAAGGTATTGGCATGCCTAAAGAAAAAAAGCAGATAGGGGATAGAGCAGATACATGTTGTCTCTTTAAACAACCTTAAAAACACTTTTGCTAAATTATGTACATCTAAGCTGGGCTCGGTGGCTCAGCCTGTAATCCCGCGCCTTTGGGAGGCTGAGGTGAGTGGATTGCCTGAGTCCGCGGGTTCAAGATCCGCCTGGGCGGCGAGACCTCATCTCTACAATAAATCAAAAAATCAGCCGGGCATGGTAGCGCGTGCCTGTAATTCTGGCTGCTTGGAAGGCTGAGGCGGAAGGAACGCCGGAGCCCAGCAGGTCGAGGCTGCGGTGGCTGGGAGCGGCCACTGCGCTCCAATCTGGGTGACAGAGTGAGACTCCAACTCAAAAAAAAAAAAAAAAATTATGTACATCTAACTTTTATTGAATGCCCATTATGCATGGGAGGTCCTGGGGTAAAGGCTTTGGAATATATTTCTTTAATCCTTGAAGTGATCTTTTCAGTGTAGCAGGTTGTATTGTTTTGAGGAAATTAAGGTTTAGCTAACATCAGAATCTAGAGTCCTGTTCATTCCACACCACAGTACGTTTGGCTGCAGTAATTTTTGTGCAGTCTACTTTGGAAAGGTAAATTGCATAATTCCGAGCCTTGACAGCATTCCTGTCCTGAAGCACTGCCTTTTCCCAGGGCATAAGAGTCCCAGAAGCCCCCTCACCTAGTCCCTGGCTTCAGTTTTTAAAAAAAAATCCTGGTTACCCCTTCCTTAGTCAGTCACTGTGATAATATCTTGTGAAAGCAGCTTCTTCGGTTGGAAGGTCCAGAGAAGCTTATCTGGTAAATCCTGTTTCCTGTACAAGAGTAGGAGGGGGATCAGAGTCACTTTATTCTTGATGAGCTTTGTCATCAGTTTTGATGGAATAAGGCTCCTGGTGTAATTAAACTGCAGGTCCGTTTATTCTGTTTTCAGCGTTGTGAGAAGACTTTACTCTGAACTGCTTTCTTTCCTGATTGACTTGCCCTTTGGGGCAGAATGCCTGGGCTGAAATGAAACATGTAGGTTTCCCTGCTATAGTGTTCAATCTGTCATCTCTCCTAAACTCCACACTAGAAGCAGCTATTTAATTGGTCAGACCCTGGGGGTGATATTTTGGCACCGTTCCATTGGTTAGAATTACTTTTCCCTGAACCTCATAGCCAGATGCTGAGTTCCCTCTGCCGATATTTGTCATAGACTAGTTGAAACTAGGGAGTTTCCAGGAACATTTATAACTTGTGATTATTATGGATGTTTTTCAGTTGTTTACAACAGTTACCACTTAAGGAAGGGAGCTCACTTATTGCTAGTGGGAAGTGAAATATCACTCCTTTTCCCCTTATTTATATTGTCATTTTAACACTTTCTGCTCTGAGACCCTCTGTTGTTCTGTTTCTTACATCACTTTTTGTGCTTCTCCTTCTACCCTATGGGGACTGTTTGAGTTAGGAACAGCAGGCAAAGCTCCACCTAGACCTAGGAGAGGTCGGTTTCTTTGATAGCTCACATTCTTTTCTCTCTTATTTTACTTCTGTATTTGTTGCTTTCGTGTTTATTTGTATTTGCAGTTCCCATTGTAGCACCATTCCAAACCATAACCATAGTGAGGGCAGTGAAGCCTTCTGTGCCCACTGATGCAGGGAGGAGATGGGGGTGATGGTATTGTTCCTCTTCCAGGCTCTCCATTTCTGGTTTTCTACTGCTGTAATAACTGACAACTTAAACATTTTTCGGTTACTTTTTGAAAGGTCGGTCTATTACCATTCTTTTCTTGTTTTTCAAGTAATCTTAGCAGACAATTATCTTCAGCATGTCCGAGGTAGGTATGTTACTCTTAGGCCTTCCTTAAAAGTATTCCTGTGGTCGACTCAGCCTGTAATCCTGCGCCTTTGGGAGGCTGAGGTGAGTGGTTTGCCTGAGCCGGCGAGTTCGAGACCTGCCCGGGCAACTTGGCGAGACCTCATCTCTACGATAAATCAAAAAATTATTAGCTGGGCCTGGGCATGGTAGCGCACGCCTGTAGTTCCAGCTACTTGGAAGGCTGAGGCGGAAGGATTGCCGGAACCCAGCAGGTCGAGGCTGTGGTGGCCGGGAGCAGCCACGGCACTCCAGTCTGGGTGACAGAGTGAGACTCTTAACTCAAAAAAAAAAAAGTATTCCTGTGGTTATATGTATTTAAAATCCTTAATTTGCTGATCATCCTGGAATCATACTTGTGCGATTTCAAGCATGCATTTCTGTCTTTTTTTAAAAGCTCTGTTGCTGTTATCATTATTAATAATTCAACAAATATGTGGTGATCACATTTATCTGGCATTAAGGCTGAGAATAAAGCTGTGAAATAGACTTGCTCTTATTTTCTGTTTTACTTTCCACACTCTAACTATGAGAGAAAACGACTTTGAAAAGAATTATACAAATTGTTAGCCATTTGATTAGATACAGTGCTAGCAGAATGCTCACTCACCCAGAATGTAATCACCATGAGATTCAGGGACCTTGCCTGTTCTTGGAATCCCCAGAGGTATTGGCAGAGAGCAGTGCTACACAGATTGTCTGATAAATGAACTCTAGATATAGGGAGTGTGAGACGCTATGAGAGCACAGTGGCAGGGAGAGTTTCTCTGAGGAAATACATGATACGTAAGTGAGGTAAGTTGGGAACTAGTGGTCCAGGCTCAGAATCTCTTGAGGGTCATTCCTAAAGCCAAAATAAGTTTGGCATTTGAGGTACTAAACGAATAACAGAGTAGCTCAAGGGAGAGTAAGGCCCTGGGTGCTGAGGATTTCCTTTCATTATTAAATAGTTACCCAGTGAAAACACTTATTCAAAGGAGGATAATAGAGCATTGGTTGCAGTTGAGACAACTAAGTCGAAAACACCTCCTCAACTGGAACAAAGGTGAGCAAGAAGAGAAACTGAAACATCAACTAAAGGCTTTAGCTTTGGAAAGCTGAGGGTCTATATCACTAGTGATTCAAACGTGTAGAAAGTGGGAAATGCAGATGACTCACACGGGGTGTATAAATTAAAATTTGAGATTCCCAGGAATGGTTTTTCTGTCTATTGTACTTTTTACAAGGTGTTCAGGTGTTGAAAGTTTGTTTTGGTGAGTAGGTACCCCTTTTTGGTGTCTTTAGAAGAGGTTAGGCAAAGCCTTTAGAAGAGGGTGGGCAAAGCCATTAACCTTGCTCTCCCAACCCAAAAGCTCTTGAATGACTAGTGCTAAGGTAGACAGTGTGGATGGTGTTTTTGTAGGACCTCAAATTAGAGACCTTGGATTCACATCCATTACCCACTAGCTCTGTGACCCTGGTCTACCACCTAGCCCTCAAGGCCCAACGTCTTCATTCACAAAATGAGCATTTTAATTCTGACTTTTGCAGGATTGCTGTATTAAATAAGACAGTTATGCAAATGTAGCAACTAACTTGGCCCACATTAGGTGTTTTGTGATGCTTCTGCTTTGTCCTCACCATGAAAAGGGATCTGGGGACCACAAGCCTGAATAACTCCCCCAGTCTTCCCCTTGTCTATCACCTGAAGTAATAGCACAGAAGGTTATCTTGCTCCTAAAGCTTCGATCCTTTATATTAAAGGATAAGTTGGGAACTGGAGGAGAGAGGAGACTGTAGCCCTGGAGTCTGAGGTGTGAGAGTGAGAGTGAGAGGAGGCTCTGGAAGCTTGTTTAGAGAGAGGCAAACATTTAAACCTCATTAGCTGGTGCCTTTTTTTTATAATGCCTGCCATTGGCTTCATGTCTAGCACTGCCCTCTGCTCTTTATGTAAGACAAAGCCCAGTAAAAATATGATCCCTTTTTATGCTGAGCACTTCCTCTATCCTCAGCCTGTGAGGTGTAGGCAAATTGATTCCTGTTATTTTGAAACTCATTCAGTGTTAGAGCCAAGATTTAAGGTCAGGTCTATCTGTTTGATTTCCAAGCCAAAGTAAAACATATTTGGGAATAGCTTTTTTTTCCTTCCCCTTTCAACTGTTTTGTCGTCTTAAAATTTAGCTCTAAAATAAAGTTCTTACCAGGAAATATGCATTATCCACTACCCATATCCAGAGGACTGCCTGGAGGATGGAAAAAGTCTCTTAGGATGTAAAGCCTTTGCAAATGTTTTTTTCCACTGAATTCCAGCCTGTGAAATATCCTTGTTTATGTCCAGTACATGTACTACCTCAGCAGGACTGTTTATTCTCATTTAGGCCTTGAGTTCCAAAGTTCCACCATATACTTGTCTCCTCTGTGACTTAGGTACTTAGGTATTCTGAATTCTTTATTCTTTTTTTGAATTCTTTATTCTAAAATCAATATCTCAGAAATAATCGCAGTGTCACAGAGAACATGCTTTGTTGTCCCACATCCAATAGATGAGATCAGTCGGTAATCTGGTGTACTCAGCAGGTTGCTTACCTACAAATGCAATAGTCTCCCTGTCTTATGGTCACTGTGTTGTCACTAGCATTTAAAATCTTCCCAAGTCAGCATGGATATCTCAGGCAGGTGTACTGGAAAATTCCAGTTGCAACTTGATTTTGTTTTAAATTAAACAGCTTCAGCCGTGCTCGGTGGCTCAGCCTGTAATCCCGTGCTTTGGGAGGCTGAGGTGAGTGGATTGCCTGAGCCCGCGGGTTCGAGACCCACCTGGGTAACTTGGTGAGACCTCATCTCTACAATAAATCAAAAATTAGCCAGGTGTGGTAGCGCACACCTGTAGTTCCAGCTACTTGGAAGGCTGAGGCGGAAGGATCGCGGGAGCCCAGCAGGTCGAGGCTGCAGTGGCCGGGAGAAGCCACTGCACTCCAGTCTGGGTGACAGAGTTAGACTCCAGCTCAAAAAAAAAAAATTAAACAGCTTCAAAGGAGTTCAAGTTTCTTGCCAGACTAACTTATTTTTAAAAATTAAGCAGGCTTCCTGTTTAAGAGATGACTTTAAATTTCAGGTGAGCTCTCAAGATACAGGTGACTCCTTATTGTGTTGATGATGTCATCAGCTGTGTCAGGTCCTGCCTGCCTAGTGCCTCAGGCGGCAGGAAACCCAAGCTTTGGCTGACCACAGAGGAGAGAGACCTTGGGCTTTCCAGCTGCTAGTCCCTATTAAACATGTAGGCTGTCACCATTTTAGAATTGTAACTTATAGTTTCATAACTTTTTTTTTTTTTTTTTGAGTTGGATTCTCACTCTGTCGTCCAGACTGGAGTGCAGTGGCTTCTCCCGGCCACTGCAGCCTCGACCTGCTGGGCTCCCGCGATCCTTCCGGCCTCAGCCTTCCAAGTAGCTGGAACTACAGGTGTGCGCTACCACACCTGGCTAATTTTTGATTTATTGTAGAGATGAGGTCTCACCAAGTTACCCCAGG
>NW_007022594.1:25345-32693 GCF_000164805.1 Carlito syrichta
CCCAGGCGGGTGTCGAACCCGCGGGCTCAGGCAATCCACTCACCTCAGCCTCCCAAGGCGTGGGATTACAGTTTGAGCCACCGAGCCCGGCTGTTTCATAACTTTTTAAATGTGCTGTTTATCGTATGCTTACTATAGGTTGGGTACTTTAAGAATGTTAAGTGGGGCACATGCCTGTAATCCCAGCACTTTGGGAGGCAGAGGTGAGAGGATTGCCTGAGGCTAGGGATGCAAGACAGCCTGGGTATCTTGGTGAGACTTTGTTTCTACAATAAATCAAAAAAATTAGCTGGGTACGGTGACACTTGCCTGTGGTTCCAGCTACTTGGAAGGCTGAGGCGAAGATCACCTGAGTCTCGCAGGTCAAGGTTGTGGTGGCCATGAGAGTGCCACTGCACTCCAGCCTGGGTGACAGAGTGCGACTCCAATTAAAAAAAAAAAAAAAAGAATGTTATTGCTTATCCCTACAATTACCCTGCAATATGAGAGCTATTTTTCCTTTTATACAGGTTAGGAAGCAGACCTGGAAAGCTTAAGTAGCTTGTCTAAGGGTATCTACCTTTAATTTACTGTCTAAGTAAACTGTATTTTCTGATCTTAAAAAGAAAATGAAGAGAGATGAGGTTCCTGCCCTTGCAGTTAGACTGTAAATCAATAAACAAATTTAATTACACATCATGATAGTGTCATGTAGAAATCCAATAGGCAGTGAGACTGTGTGTGACTGGGGAGGACTTCTATAGCAGGTGACACTAAAAGTGAGATCTGAAGACTGAGAACAGCAGTAGAGGCAGAAGGCAGGGGAGCAAGTGCAGAGACCGGAGGCAGGAGGGGGCTGGTGTGCGTGAAGCTTTGGAAGGTCACCATGGCTTGAAGCTGTGAGGGAGAAAGGTAACTTGACATGAATTGGACACGTGGCAGGGTCTTTTAAACATGTAAGGAGTGGGGATGTTTATTCTAAAATGCAATGGGAGTTCATTAAAGAGCATTAAGTGTGTGTATTATGGGGAGGAGAGGAGTGGATGATGGCTTGTGTACAAATAATTAGATAGAGGCAAGAATCAAAGCTGGGAAACTAGTTAGGAGGCTGTTCTTTTGCCCAAGAAGCCAATTTAGACTCTGGAAATTTGGTGCAACACAAAGTCCCTGCCCTTGTGGAGTTTCTATTCTAGTTAGGGGAAGATAGTTAACAAGTAAGCAAAGAACATCAGCTAGAATCAAGTGTTATGTATGAGATTAAGAAAGTGACATTAAGATGGGCATGGTGGCTTACATCTGTAACCCCAGCACTTTGGGAGGCAGAGGCAAGAGGATTGCCTGAGTCCAGGAGTTTGAGACCAGCCTAGGTAACTTGGTGAGACCTTGTTTCTACAATAAATAAATAATAAAAAAAAAATTAGCTGGGCATGGTGGCACACACCTGTAGTTCCAGCTGCTTGGAAGGCTGAGGCGGAAGGATTGCCTGAGTCCAGCAGGTCGAGACCGCAGTGGCTGTGAGCATGCCACTGCACTCTACCCTGGGTGGCAGAGTGAGACTCCTGCTCAAAAAAAAAAAGAAAAGAACAGACAGAGAGCAAGGAACCAGCAAAGAGGCTTCGCGGAGGAGGAAAGCTAAGAGTGCAGAGTTCTGGGAGCTAAGAGATTATCAGAAGGGAGAGTGTTTTGAAAAGGAGGGAAGAGTCACTTGTGTCCAACACTGCTGGGAGATTGAGTAAGATGAGGATAGAGAAATGTCAGTCAGATGTGGCCACTTTTATTCTTCAGTGACCTTGAGAAGAAGAGATTATTAGATGGAGTGGTGGGCCAGGCTAGACCTGAGAAGGTTGAAGAGTGAATTAGAGGTTAAGGAAATAGAGTCACATATTTGTAGAAATTTTTATTTAGAAAAGAGTTGAGAAAAGGAGCTCTACTGTGGAAAGGGGAGAATGTGGGGTCAAAATGTATTTTGGGGGAGTATTTTTTACAGATTACAAATATTCTTCTTGATGCTTTAAAAAAATCTTGCATATTTTAATTGAAATGCAACAAAAAAAGCATGCAAATTATAAATATTCAGTTTGATGAATTATATAAAGTCAACATGTCTGTAAAATCACTCAGATTAAGAAATAGAATGATTCCAGAAGCCTCTTGCGCTGCCTTCCACCTACTGTCCTACCCCCAGGATAACCACTGTCCTTATTTTGAACACCATAGGTAGTGTGCCTGCTTTTGAATTTATGTAAATGGAATTTTATATAAATGTATTTTGCCTGCTTCTTTCCTTCAACGTTGTGAAATTCATTTGTACTGTTGTGTGTATCCGTAGTTTATTCTCTTTGCTGTAAGAACATACCATACTTTACTTCTTCATTCTATTGTTGATGGACACTAGGGTTGTTTCCAACTTGGAGCTATTACAATAGTACTATTACAATCTTCTTGTATTGTATAGTAGTATTACAGTATTCTTGTATACTTGTTTTGGTTAATGTATTTCTGTTGGGTATATACTAGGACGTGGAATTGTAAAGCCTTGGAAATGTGTGTGGGGGCTGGGTGTGGTAGTTTATACCTGTAATCCCAGCACTTTGGGATGCTGAGGTGGAAGGATCACTTGAGCCCAGGATTTCAAGACCAGTTTGGGCAACATAGTAAGACCTTGTCTCTACAAAAAATAAAAAAAATTAGCTGGACGTGGTGGCGCATGCCTATATTCCCAGGTACTCAGGAGGCTAAGGCCAAAGGATCCCCTGAACCCAGGTCATCAAGGCTGCAGTGAGCTGTGATTGTGCCGCTGCCCTCCAGTCTGGGCGACAGAGTGAGACTCCAACTCAAAAAATTATATATGTATATGTGTACACCTATACACACACACACTCCAAATTGGCTGTACTAATTTACACTTCCACCAGCAATGTTAGAGCTTTAATTGTTCTATATCCTTAATAACACTTGCTAGTATCTATTTTCCATTTTAGCCATTCTAGTGATGTTGGTGGTAACACATTGTGGTTGTAATTTGTACTTCCCTATGGTAAGGAAAAGTTTTAAAACCTGGGAGATGCTGGAGCATGCCTGTATGCTCTTAGGAAAGTTTCCGTAGAGATGGAGAGCAGAAGCTTAGAGGGGATGGGCCACAGACTGGGCAGATAGATTCTTTTGTTAAATCAGGAATACTTCTCAAGAGCATAGCCTTCAAGGTCTAAATGGTCTAGATTCAAATCTTGGTTTTCCTCTAGCTGTGACCTTGGACAAGTTACTTAACTTCTCTGAACCTTGGTTTTCTCACCCGAAAATGGGCAAAACTAATCTACTTTGCCAGAATTGTGAGGGTCACGTGAGATAACACTAGGTAGAGTATTTAGCTCAGTGCCTGGCAAATAAGAGGCCATTCTCTCTTTCAGTAGAGAATGGCTACTTTCTTCTTTACTTATCAAACTATGTAATTCCTTATCAGTTATTTCAGAAAAGCTTAGCTTAAGCCATATTGATAGACTTTCCACAGCATTTTCTTTCAAACCATCGCAATTGTACTTTAATTGCTTTTTAAGGATAATATACAAGATGGAGCCAAGTCCATTCTGTATTAATGATATGGGATGTGGGATACTTTGCTTTCTGCACTTACAACATAGACACTTTTAACCACTGCAGGAATACATTAAGTGACAACAGGTGTGCCACCCTCAGTAAACTAGAAGTGATTCAGAAAGGCTTGCCATCCAGCCGTTTTCTGATTTCCCATGTCATAAAGGTACTTCTTTGAGGTTTGGGGCATTCTACTTAGATATTTTTTTTTTTGAGTTGGAGTCTCACTCAGTCGCCCAGAGTGGAGTGCAGTGACCGCTCCCGGCTACCGCAGCCTCGCCTGCTGGGCCCCGGCGATCCTTCTGCCTCAGCCTTCCGAGTAGCCAGAATTACAGGCATGCGTTACCATGCCCGGCTGATTTTTTTGATTTTATTGTACAGATGAGGTCTCGCTGCCCAGGCAGGTCTCGAACCCGCGGGCTCAGGCAATCCACTCACCTCAGCCTCCCAAAGGCGCGGGATTACAGGCTGAGCCACTGAGCCCGGCTTACTTAGATATTTTTTAAAGGACTTTTGTAAGTGTTATACAGTGGGCTGGCTCATCATAAGCATATTCTAGGATGTAGCTGTCTGTGCATCTGTGTGAAGCCTATCGTTGCAGAACTACCTCATTATATAGAGCAGTTGATTAAAATCAGAACAGATTGGAGGAGAACCTTGGGGACTTTACCACCTCAGTTTTTGGTAGTTAACGGGGTGGTTTTAGAGTTACATTGCAAACCAGCATGGCCCTTTTACTCTTTTTTTCCCTTCATAGGAAAGGCCATGACAACCACTGATCTACTTTAAATTGTTTGCCTTGGGCAGGTGAACAAGCATAGAAGTGTTTTAAAATTACTTAGAAATCTATGACTTACTAGGTAGAAATTATATTATCTATGCTTTTGCCTCTATATCCAGCCCACCTGGAATAGGTAATTTATCTTACCCTGCTATTAACACTGCTTCCTGTTCAGCAGGGCTGAGTCTTCCAAGAAATACCAGCATACCTGTCATGCTGACAGCATCCCACATGCTCGCTAGCCATTCTTGCCTCAGACCACAGGGTGCTTCCACAGGGAATAAATGCTGTTCTGGTTCACTCCTAGCCCTGCACCTCCCATTTTTCTCCCCTTTGCGGGGAAGTGGAAGAGGAGAGCCTGGCAGGTTTCAAATAAGCTCTGTAGGAGAGCAATCAGACACTGTTTTTAGGAATTAAGTTGCCAAGTCCATCTTTTCAGAAGCCCTCTGAAGATTTGATAATAATTTTCAAGTTATTGTTTGATAATAATTTTCTTTCAAGATCAGAAGGTTTGCAGATCAGAGAGGGAAGTTTTTCTGTTATCACCTTAGGAAGAGTTCTGTTTACACCCCACAATTGGTTCCACTTTCAATTCTTCAGCAGTTTAATCAGATGCCACATGTGTATATCTGTGTATTCGGGGCTGAGGGTTGGAAAAAGTATTCCCAAGAGAAAAATGTCTAGCTTGTATTGCATTGTTAAAATTACACACTCTTGGCTTCTGCCCCTGAAATAATCCTGAATGTAGTTGTTATTTAGGCTTAGGGCTTCCAGTTTAACAGGACAGCACTTCTCACTGACCACATTAAGAACTGTTTCTTTTATGGTGTTCACATGTCTGTCAGAGTAAAAGCCTGGTCTGCTGGCTTTGGGGAACCTGTTCTGCTAGACCAAGCAGGTCTGAGGCATTTTGGCACTGGACAGTCTAGCCACTTACCTGCTCCTTCCCATAGTAACCCCCTTCTCACATACATATCCCTCCATATCCTTCCGATGTGACTTATTCTCCACCTGAATATGGAGCCTATGGAATAACAATGGCAAATTTCGCCTTTTCACAGAGCCATATCCTCCTTTTCAGAGTAGCCAAGTGCTTGGATAGGCAGATGGTTTTTCTTTCACAAGTGTTCAGAGAGATACACTTAAGGTTAGAACCAAAGTTGAGAGAATGAAAATAGTGGAGGAAGATGTTTTCTCTTGACTCTCAGCCAAGGAAGAACTTCCTTCAGTCTTGTATGAAGATGTCCAAGTTGAGCTATAGAACCTTTCCAGGCCCGAAGTCCCTTTGGGGCAAGGACCCTGTTGAAAACACTTTTGGTATCGCCAGTGCCCAGCACATAGCTGGTGTTCCTAAGTGCTTGTTAAAGCACATGGATTTAAACAATATGTAACTTTTCAGTTTTTTCCTACTGATTGTGCCTTCCCAAGGAGGTATACTCGTTTTTGTGGTGTCTTAGGAAACATTTGTAACCTGCAGATTCCTTGTGTAGGAGAAAAGTTTTTTCTTGTGGCTAACTCTGACCCCCCCTTCCTTTTTATTTCATCCTTTCACCTTTCTCTTGCTGATGCCATGAGCTTATCTTTGGTTGCACCTGCCTTCATGTCTCCTCTATTATCTGGTGAATGAGGTGACTATTCTCCTGCAGGGTCCAATCCCGAGTCTGATCACATGGCTACTTTTCTTTCTACTCCTGTCTCTCCTGCTGCCGTCATTTCTTGCCAGCTTTCCCTCCTCTACAGCCCCTTAGTCTTTTGGAGATTTCTCTGCAGTTTGTGAATGTGCCTGCATTTATCTTAGTGACCTGGATCCTCTTTAGCAACGGCCTCTCTTTTCCTTTCACAGTCAGGTTTCTTGAAAGAATGATTTATTCTTGGTGTCTTGTGAATTCTCACTTCTCATTTACTTTCCAGCCTGTAATTATCAGTCAGCTTCTTTCTTCCTAAACTGCTCAGGCAAAGAACACTGACACTTTCCTAAAATGAAGTGCACGGAGCATTCTGCATTCTGAGTTGTTTTCTAGTCTCTGAGTCATTTGACAGCGTTGATAATTTCTTCTTGAAATACGAAACACTCTTCAGTTCTCCTGTCTCTAAGCATTCTTCCTCTCTTCTGCTATTGGCTCTCCTCTGCTTGCTCTGGAGTTGTGGTTTTTCCAGGCTCTGTTCTCTTCTGACACAGACCATCTATCTAATCAGTCTCCTGCCCCACTCTGGCTTCATATACTTCCAGCAGGCCAAGGATTCCCAAACTTCTGTCTGCAGCCCAGACATGCACCCACGTATACATCAGCATATCCCACAGGCACAAAACTTCACTCATCATCTTAACCCTCCCTGCCCCCACACACAGGCACATGCCTCCTCCTGAGGGCTTTATTTCAGTAAATGATTCCACTCTGTTCTGCTGTGTAATTCAGAGACCTTAGGATTTGTCCTAGATGCTCTTTTCTCTCCCTTCTCTCACCTCATTCAGGTCACTGGTATATCTTGTTAATTCTGTCAGATCTGTCTGTCCCTTTCTCTTATGTCCATATCTGCGGATCCTACCTCTACTCCAGCAGCTTCCTGCTTCCAACCCGCCCCTTACTGATCTGCCCCCACACAGCTTACTGCCACAAGTGCCCACTCTAACATGCAAATAAGATTACAACCTCCCAATTGTGTCCCATTACATAGAGATTAAAGTCCAGATTCCTTACCATGGAACCCAAGATATTTCTTGGCTTCTTGTTTACTACCTGTACCCTCATCGAATCCCTCCCTGACCCCCTGACCCAACTAAGCATTTTGTAGTTTCTTTAATGCCATGGTGCATGCTATTCGGTTTGTTGTTGTTGAAAATTATTTCTAGCCGGGCTCGGTGGCTCAGCCTGTAATCCCACGCCTTGGGAGGCTGAAGTGAGTGTATTGCCTGAGCCCGCGGGTTTGAGACCCACCTGGGCAACTTGGTGAGATCTCATCTCTACAATAAATCAAAAAATTAGCCAGGCATGGTAG